>NC_084740.1:36398071-36450571 GCF_033978785.1 Entelurus aequoreus
TCGTAATCTTCTTCTTGTGCCGACGATGGTTTTGTTGCAGAACCTCCGTCCTCCCACCGAGGGAGTGAAGCTCCAGCAAGCCGACACCACTGCAGTCATGGACGGCAACAAGTTGGGCTGTGGGACGCTCTACGTCGCTGAAACGTAAGGCAAACATTTAAAAAATGTTTTACTATTAAATGCTTGTTTTAGGCTTACTGGTATACTGTGTGGACTTTATATCGTTATTCAAAGCACGCCGTGTTTAAATTATGTTTATATTCTGGTCACAAATGCAAGCTTTAGGCAGAAACCGGAACTTCCGGTGTAGCTAGAATGGGTGAAACGATTCAAATGTCGTTACTGTTGATACCAAGGGTCGTGTCAGATTGGCACCACCGTGATGAAATCGATACTTTTTAAAGTTAAAGTACCAATGATTGTCACACACACACACGACGTGTGGCGAAATTATTCTCTGCATTTGATTCATCACCCTTGATCACCCCCTGGGAGGTGAGGGGAGCAGTGAGCAGCAGCAGTGGCCGCGCCCGGGAATCATTTTTGGTGATTTAACCCCCAATTCAAACCCTTGATGCTGAGTGTCAAGCAGGGAGGTAATGGGTCCCATTTTTATAGTCTTTGGTGTGACTCTGCCGGGGTTTGAACTCACAACCTACCGATCTCAGGGCGGACACTCTAACCACTAGGCCAATGAGTAGGTTAGTTCTCGTTATTTTCACTAATATGTGTTTTTTTTAATTAATATTTTATTTTTATGTTGTTGTTGCTGTGTTGTCTTGTATTGGTTACTAAGGAGGTATTCAGGGATTTGAATGCCAATAGTAGCTTTATTTATTAAGTCACCTTATTGCTCAACCAGATGTAATTAAAATGAATAATGTTTTGCATATTTTTAATTTTGCCGCTTCCGATTATTAGTAGTGGTCAAGGATACCGACATTTGGAGTCGATGATAATGTTTAAAAAAACTATAAGGCGCACTTAAAATCCTTTTTTTCCCCTCAAAACTCGACAGTGCGCCTTATAACCCGGTGTGCCTAATGTACGGAATAATTATTGGTTTTGCTTACTGACCTCGAAGCAATTTTATTTGGTACATGGTGTAATGATAAGTGTGACCAGTAGATGGCAGTCAAACATAAGAGATACGTGTAGACTGCAATATGATGGCAATAAGACAAAGTAAACAACACCCACATTTTATATGTTCCATTGAAAATATAGAACATTACACACGGCGCTCAAAAATCTTATCAAAATGTTTAGTACGACTTTGGTAAGCTAGGAAGCCGCTCCGCTTGATGGATTGTTGGCGCATTAAACATAGGAGTATTATTATGGTGTGTGTATAAGGTAAGACATTATCTGGCGTTTTGTTTCGCAATATTATGCAAAATAAACTTTTCTTACCTTCTGGTACCTGATGATCTGTATTTGGGATCTGCATAAATCCTGAAAAATTGTGCGCGTCCGCCTTTGTAGTCCGTGGCGACGCTGTAGTCGTTAAGCTTCTTCTTTTTCTCTATCTTCTTGTTATGTGACATTCATCCTCCGCTGTTGCCATTTCTAATATAAAGTAGTGTAAAGTTCTTACTTGTATCTGTCAGTAAACTCGCCATGAAAGCGCTAAAACATACCGGAGTAGTGAGTTTACATTATTCACTCAAGGAACTTTAGTTATTAGAGAGTTCCGGTCGGACGTTTTTTCACGGGACCTTGTTGTTGTTTCCGGATGAGGAGATGCTGCTCTGTTATTGATTTAAGTAAAATCTGAATGTCATTAAAACAGTTAGCTCCATCTTTTGACACTTCTTCCACTCCCGTCCAAAGATGACGGGGAGAAGACGCCGTCGAAGGTGAGCCACGTAAATAAGACCGCCCACAAAACGGCGCATCCTAAAGCGACTGTCAGAAAGCGACTTGAAGATGATCTGTAAAACATAATTTATGCAACATTTTGACCAAAGAACCACCATTACATGTTATGTAGACCACAAGGAAGTGTTTCACATTTACTAAAAAAAAAAAAAAAGACTCCTCCTAATGCGCCCTATAATCCGGTGCACCTAATATATGAAAAAAGATTAAAAAATAGACCATTCATCGGCAGTGCGCCTTATAATCCGGTGCGCCCTATGGTCCGGAAAATACAGTACTCAATTTATGATGAATTAATCCTATTTCACGGAAATGTATTTAGCACGGTCAGGCCCAGAACCAATCAACAGCGATAAACAAGGGTTTACTGTATTTATATTTATATGTTTATAAAGAAGGTTTTCAGGGGCAAGAAAGCCTATGTCAATAGTAGTTTTTGTTATTGTTTACTCATTTTGCGCTTATTGCTCAACCTGACGTAGTTAAAGGGAATAATTGTTTGCATATTTATTGACTTATTTATTCTATAGTTATTTGTTGTAAATGATCCTGTTTATTTTTTAATTGCTAAAATGATAGCAACTGTTTTAAAGGAGTATCGTTCTGAACTGTCATTTTTTTTCAGGATTAGTTTTTTGAGTGAGGAATGAAGAATCCATACGAGTAGAAATGCTACGGATGACTTGAAGACAAAACGGCACTTGTACTTCCGGTTGGAAGCGCTTAACAGAAGGATGTACTGTCGAAATTCACCCCACAGATGGCGCAGTAGCACAAACAATTACACACAATTTCAGTGGCCTAGTGGTTAGAGTGTCCGCCCTGAGATCGGTAGGTTGTGAGTTCAAATACCGGCCGAGTCATACCAAAGACTATAAAAATGGGACCCATTACCTCCCCGCTTGGCACTCAGCATCAAGGGTTGGAATTGGGGGTTAAGTCACCAAAAAATGATTCCCGGGCGTGGCACCGCTGCTGCCCACTGCTCCCCTCACCTCCCAGGTGGTGATCAAGGGGATGGGTCAAATGCAGAGGACAAATTTCACCACACTAGTGTGTGTGTGACAATCATTGGTACCGTATTTTTCGGAGTATAAGTTGCTCCGGAGTATAAGTCGCACCGGCCGAAAATGCATAATAAAGAAGGAAAAAAACATATATAAGTCACATTTTTTGGGGAAATTTATTTGATAAAACCCAACACGAAGAATAGACATTTGAAAGGCAATTTAAAACAGTGGTCCCCAACCTTTTTGTAACTGCGGACCGGTCAACGCTTGAAAATTTGTCCCACGGACCGGGGGGGAGATGGGTTTTTTTTGGGTTTTTTTTTTGTTTTGTTTTTTTGTTTTTGTTTTTGTTTTTTGTCATAAAAGAATACAATCATGTGTGCTTACGGACTGTGTCCCTGCAGACTGTATTGATCTATATTGATATATAATATAGGAACCAGAAATATTAATAACAGAAAGAAACAACCCTTTTGTGCGAATGAGTGTAAATGGGGGAGGGAGGTTTTTTGGGTTTGTGCACTAATTGTAAGTTTATCTTGTGTTATTAAGTTGATTTAATAAAAAAATGTATTTATTTATTTTATTTTGTATTTTATTTGTATTTTTTAATGTCTTGTGCGGCCCGGTACCAATCGATCCACGGACCGGTACCGGGCCGTGGCCCGGTGGTTGGGGACCACTGATTTAAAATAAATAAAGAATAGTGAACAACAGGCTGAATAAGTGTACGTTATATGAGGCATAAATAACCAACTGAGAACGTGCCTGGTATGTTAACGTAACATATTATGGTAAGAGTCATTCAAATAACTATAACATATAGAACATGCTATACGTTTACCAAACAATCTGTCACTCCTAATCGCTAAATCCCACAAAATGTTATATGTCTAGTCTCTTACGTGAATGAGCTAAATAATATTATTTGATATTTTACGATAATGTGTTAATAATTTCACACAAGTCGCTCCTGAGTATAAGTCGCACCCCCGGCCAAACTATGAAAAAAAAAGCGATTTATAGTCCGAAAAATACGGTACTTTAACTTTAACTTTGCATGTGTTTTATGAAAACTATTTGCTTTATGGCCGTCGGTGAAGAAAAATCCGTACATTTTATAAGCCGCAAAGTTTAAAACGTAGGGAAAAAGTAGCGGTTCATCGTCCGGAATTAACATATTTCTTGGGATTATCTTCCATTTAAAATATTCCCTCCTGCACATCTTTTTAGTACAAGGTATCTAAGAACCAAACACAAATACCTTCTTCCAAAACATTACTCTCTCCTGCTCCGTCTTCTTATTCTCTGGCGGACAAGGTGCATTCTAACGTGCTAACTAGCGAGGGCGAGCATGTGGCGCTTAATTGTTTGAATTTATTACTCATCCTCAGTGGCTCAAGTATCGAGTTTTTGACCCTGCAGACGTCTGTCGTGGTTTGACGGCGCCGGGCTGGGCTTCTGTCTGGAATACCCCACCATCGGCCTGCACGCCATCTCCAGAGACGTCAGCGCGTACCCTCAGGAGCATCTCTACGTCATGGTCAACGGGAAGCTCAGTGGTGAGGTGGCCAACATTCGCACACGCACGTGGAACTTTGTGGCTATCCCGACTTTCTCGCCTTCCCCGCAGAGGAGAACGAGGCAGAAATGGCGGACAAGGCGGCCGAGGAGGAAGACGACGGCGGCAGCAGTGATGGTGGCGATGACGAAGAGGGAGCCATCACTGAGATCCGATTTGTGCCCGGTGACAAGGCTGCATGTGAGTACTATTTAGTTATGTATTTGTATGTTATATCCAGTGTTTCCCACACATTCATTTATTTGTGGCGGACCGCCATGAAAGAATTACGTCCGCCACAAATTAAAAAAATAATAATAATAATTAAACATTTAAAAAAAAAAAAAAAAAATTTTTTTTTTTTTTTTTGTCCTCTCCAGCTTCTCAGGCAAATCATATAGTTGATGTAGATGCCCATATCGGCTGTTCAGATTTACTTTACAAAAGAGAAGTGTAGGATACTTCTCTTGATGCCTTATTTGTATTTGACTTTATTAAATGTATTTATATTAGAAACACAACATGTGTATATAACAAAGGGTGCAAAGTCTGCAGGCAGTAGGAAACACATGGTTAAGTGTAGGGAGTAAAACTGATGGCTGTCTAAAGTTCAAGATTTTTGGAGCTCTTTGTTCAGTGGATCAGATGTTTGATGAAGCTCTGTGTCTATCTACCACCACTACTGTTTTCTGTTTATTTGTTACTGACTGTGGCAGGACACCTCTGCCTCTGTTTCACTTTATGTTGCTGGTAAATAATATGGTTGTAGTAGTAGGCTAAAGTTAAATTATTTAATATGCACTAATTAACACTAGAAGTCCCAGCATTTTTCTGTCTACCTAGAAGACCCAGAGAGGGGTCATTTGGCCCGACGCTTTTCCCGAATACACTAATCACTCATTTTGTTATGGTAATGAGGCTGTTAGGGGCAGTTTGTCTAGGTAGACAGAAAAATTATACATGTGGGAAATGCCGAAAGGAGCAATGGCAGTGCCAGGATTGTGAGTGACTGCTCAAATGTATGTCAGTCACGTTTACATGGACATGGTTTTTCATTCTTTGTAAATATGCTTTTTTCTTTGTAAATTTTTTTTTTTTAAACTATTTTTGGCACACAAAAATAACAATTGCTTCTGCAACAACCCTCCACACCAAAACTGGGAAAACAGTTGCTTTTTCATTCTTTGTAAATATGTTTTGTTTTGTATTTTTTTTAACAATAAATGTCAGAGTGTTGATCCCTTCATTCTGTTGATCCTTGCAAAAACACACACAACCTACCTCAGAACTAAAGCTTGAGCTGTAAGGTCCCCTCCCCCACACAGGCTCAAGTGGCCCCCTGCCGTGTGCCACTAACAGCCACATTTTCATAACAAAAGGAGGGTCCACAGGGGGGACTAGGGGTCAAATGACCCTCTTGTGTGTTTTCTAGGTAAAAATGTCAATTGACCCTTCTCTGGGACTTCGCGTGTTAAAGGGGCAGAGCTTTATGAGACATCTTAGCTTTTATATTTTATAAGATATATTTTTTGTAAGAACCACAATTAATAAATATATTTCAGTGAATAACTTATTGTTCGAATCTGTATATAAATATGTACATAAAGTGTTGTAATTATATTGTAAAATGGATGGATGGACGTTTAAAACAAAACTGTTATTATTAATTAGTAAGTATACATTTTTTGAGCCTTTTTAGAGAAAATCATATCATTGTAGTAAATTATGCAAATTACTCGATGATGTCATGGTGACCACGCCCATATCTACGCCCATAGCCACGCCCCCACCGCCACAGGTTTCTTGGCAGTTTATGGGAAACACTGATATCATAGTATTGTCATTATGTATAGACTTGCAGTGTGTATATAAAATGTCGATGGAGGGTTTTGAAGTTGTTTTAGAGGACTTTGAAGGCTACAACGGTGACTCATTAGCCGCACCTTGCAAGCATTTTTTTATCATCTTTGAAATCATAAAAAAAGACATGTCTTCTTGTCTCTCATAAGGATTGTTAACGATAGACAAAATATATTTTTTTTAAAAAGTGCAGTTCTCCTTTAAACTGTCAATAGCAGACACCATTAACACGTGTAAAAATGTACAACTAATAGATGTGATTGGTGTTGGTATCGGCCGATCTCACTTGTAGATGATGGGTATCGGCAGCGGAAAATCCCTAATCAGAACATCACTATTTCCTACTAAAGCAGGGGTGTCAAAGTCAAGATCCGGCCCGCAAATTAATGATCTATGATCCCCGGGATGATATTTGATGAGTATTAGAACCGGCCCGCGGTCCACAGCCGCCTGCTGCTGTTTTGCACGCACCAATACTCCATCAGTGTTGGCGCCAGGAATTGTCAAAATGGGGTCCCTGGGACCCCCATCAAGTCATAAAAAATTTTGGGGCCCCACTTTTTTGAAACAGTTTTGAAAACAAATGATAAATGTATGCATTATCCTGTTTTATCTCCCATTCTATATCGTGTTTTGGAAAAAGGTTGTCATAAACGTTACTTAATTCATTAAAAAAAAAAAATACAAAAGAAGACACATTTGTATGCATATGTAAATGTATTCAGTTTTAAACATTCATTCACTTTCTTCTTTCCTTCATGGATCTAAACTTTACCGCTGCCGGTATTTTTTTCTATATTTTTATTGTAATATTTTCAGAATGTGTTTGTTCTATTTTTGGCCGAAGTAAGACAAAGAAAACAATCTAAAGTTGTCTTTATTTTTTATTTTTAATGCCATGATTTGAATAGTCCGGCACGCGTGTGCACAGATTTTCCTCTATGCGGCATACTTGCCAACACTCCCGAATTTCAGTGCCTCTCCCGAAAATCTCCCGGGGCAACCATTCTCCCGATTTCCAGCCGGACAACTATATTGGGGGCGTGCCTTAAAGGCACTGCCTTTAGCGTCCTCTCTCACCTGAAAAGGAGACTATTATATATGCTTCCGTTATCCATAGGTTTATCTATAACCCATAAAGTAGGCAGGCACGGAGCTATTTCTCAGCGTGTGTTTATTCCAGGCACCACGTTAATACACTGACACACAACATTCGGATTCCCATCATGCATTGCTTCAAAACTACGGCAAGTTGTAATATCCAAAATTTCCAGCCGGACAAACAATATTGGGGGCGTGCCTTAAAGGCACTGCCTTTAGCGTCCTCTCACCTGAAAAGGAGACTATTATATATGTCTCCGTTATCCATAGGTTTATCTATAACCCATAAAACGGTGGGCGAATGGATATAGTCACTCATGAACGGTCAGAGAAGCACAAGGCGGCGGCAACGCAGTATTATGGGCCACCTTGCAAGCAACATCCCGTTCTCATTTGCGGATGTTTTCAACAAATCCATGAAGGATATGTTCCCGGATTCAGAGATTGCTCGCCAGTACTCAAATGGCAGAACAAAAGCTACTCAAATAGTGAAAAGTAAGTGTTATTTATATATATATATATATATATATATATATATATATATATATATATATATATATATATATATATATATATATATATATAAGAAATACTTTAATTTCAGTGAATTCTAGCTATAAATATACTCCTCCCCCTTAACCCCGGCCCGGACCCACCCCCCCACCCCCATCCCCCCAATGTCCCGAATTCGGAGGTCTCAAGGTTGGCAAGTACACTACCGTTCAAAAGTTTGGGGTCACCCAAACAATTTTGTGGAATAGCCTTCATTTCTAAGAACAAGAATAGACTGTCGAGTTTCAGATGAAAGTTCTCTTTTTCTGGCCATTTTGAGCGTTTAATTGACCCCACAAATGTGATGCTTTAGAAACTCAATCTGCTCAAAGGAAGGTCAGTTTTGTAGCTTCTGTAACGAGCTAAACTGTTTTCAGATGTGTGAACATGATTGCACAAGGGTTTTCTAATCATCAATTAGCCTTCTGAGCCAATGAGCAAACACATTGTACCATTAGAACACTGGAGTGATAGTTGCTGGAAATGGGCCTCTATACACCTATGTAGATATTGCACCAAAAACCAGACATTTGCAGCTAGAATAGTCATTTACCACATTAGCAATGTATAGAGTGTATTTCTTTGAAGTTAAGACTAGTTTAAAGTTATCTTCATTGAAAAGTACAGTGCTTTTCCTTAAAAAATAAGGACATTTCAATGTGACCCCAAACTTTTGAATGGTAGTGTGTATATATATATATATATATATATATATATATATATATATATATATATATATATATTTATATATATCCATCCATCCATCCATTTTCTACCGCTTATTCCCTTCGGGGTCGCGGGGGTTGCTGGAGCCTATCTCAGCTACAATCGGGCGGAAGGCGGGGTACACCCTGGACAAGTCGCCACCTCATCGCAGGGCCAACACAGATAGACAGACAACATTCACACTCACATTCACACACTAGGGCCAATTTAGTGTTGCCAATCAACTTATCCCCAGGTGCATGTCTTTGGAGGTGGGAGGAAGCCGGAGTACCCGGAGGGAACCCACGCAGTCACGGGGAGAACATGCAAACTCCACACAGAAAGATCCCGAGGCCGGGATTGAACTCACGACTACTCAGGACCTTCGTATTGTGACCCCCTCTTCCACCGTGTATATATATATATATATATATATATATATATATATATATATATATATATATATATATATATATATATATATATATTAGAGATGCGCGGATAGGCAATTATTTCCCCGCCATCTACCACAACCGCCACCCACCCGTTGTTATACAGTATATCTAATATCGGCGATGCAAGGCATTAATATCTCTTGCGTGGCATTAATAGCTCTTGGCCACGCATTAGAGGCTAAGAGATATTAATGCGTGATAATATTATTTATCATTATTATAATATTATTGTCATTTCCATTAAGAAAGTGTTGACTATTATTGTTATTTTTTTTACCTGATCTTTAGTATTCCCACGTTTGCTGCCGGCGATGCCATCTTTTCATTTTTTTCTTCTTCTCCTGTCGTGTTGTGTTGTGGTGTGCTGTGTCCCGCCAAATTTCTTCCCCCTACAAAAACCTTACCTCCCCCATTTACTTTCGTGGTCATGTTTCCTCTTACGTCATTGACAGCGATCGATTGCACTTCGGCTTTGACTGCCCGTCGCTGGAAGGATACTTCGTCTTTGACAGCTGCTGGAATCTAAAGAAATCGATTATCGTTTTTTTTTTGTACAGGCGCGAAACAGGACAGTCGCGTGCCGGTTAAGGACCCCCGGCAACTTTGTGACTTTATTGGACGCAGCCCCGGAAGTAAATGGGGGGGGGGGGGGAGGTTTTTGTAGGAGGGAAGAAATTTGGCGTGACAGCTGCAGCAGTGCCTGATGAATAATTGCCTGATTCAAAGAGTGCTGCTCGTTTTTCGTATGTGGGTAACAACATTTAACTATGTATATATATTTCAAGTTCAAGTTTATTATTATTCTTCGGTCAATCGTCAACAAAATAAACAAACAGTTGTACATTCATAAATTGAAAATGAAAATGTTGCAGACCGAAAGGGTTTGGCTGAAGTTGAACACTTATTGCGCCTAACCCGCCACCCGCCCGAATCTATTTAAAATCTATTTTTTTCGTCATGCATCCGCCCGACCCGCGGATTATCCGCGGAGTCCGCGGTTGTGTCCGCAAACCGCGCAATATATATATATATATATATATATATATATACCGAAATTTCCGGACTATAAGCCGCTATTTTTCCCCCTCGTTCTGGTCCCTGCGGCTTATACAACGGTGCGGCTTATTTACGGCCTGTTCTTCTCCGACACCGACGAAGAGGATTTCGGTGGTTTTAGTACACAGGAGGAAGACGATGACATAATGATTAAAGACTGACTTTTCATATACCGGTAGGCTGGTTATTTTGATAACGTACAGGCGAGCACTTTGTATTACTTTGCACCGTTATATTATTTGTACTTTGCACGAATGCTGTTCGCCATGTCAAAGATGTGAAAGTTTGATTGAATGATTGAAAGATTTATAGTTAATAAATGGGACGCTTTGCGTTCCCAAACAGTCATCTCTGTCCCGACAATCCCCTCCGTGGTAGCGGGAACCCCTATATACTACGGTAATTACACATCAAAACCCTGCGGCTTATAGTCGGGTGCGGCTTATATATGGAGCAATCTGTATTTTCCCCTAAATTTAGCTGGTGCGGCTTATAGTCAGGTGCGGCTTATAGTCCGGAAATTACGGTGTGTGTGTATATATATATATATATATATATATATATATATATATATATATATATATATATATATATATATATATATATATATATATATATATATATATACACAGTATATATATATAAGGAATACTTTAATTTCTGTGAATTCTAACTATAAATATACTCCTCCCCCTTAACCCTGGCCCAGCCCCACCCCCACGCCACCAATCTCCCGAATTCGGAGGTCTCAAGGTTGGCAAGTATGCCATGTGGCCCCTGAGCTAAAAACTAGTTTGACACCCCTGTACTAAACTATCCAGTTGTCTTAAGTGCAGCATGCATAAAGATATGTTTTATGCTTCTTTAATAACATGTTTTATGTATGTGTGTGCAGTGGACTCCATGTTTGCCGCCATGTGCGAATGCCAGGCGCTGCATCCTGACCCAGAAGACGACGACTCCGATAACGACTTTGAAGGCGAAGAGTACGATGTGGAGGAGGCCGGTCAGACATAACACATACACACACACACACACACACACACACACACACTAAAATGCGATAAAGTAACATTTGACGTGCGTAATTTCTCTTGTCCGTCTCTCGCCGCCGCTGGACTCGCCACAGAGGCTGGTAAGATCCACTCTATTTAGAATCCCCCACATTTTGAAACGCGCCATCTTAATCGGTCGCCTCCTCTCCGTCCGGGCAGAGCACGGCCACGCCGACATCCCCACCTTCTACACGTGCGACGAGGGTCTGTCGGCGCTGACGCAGGAGGGCCACGCCACGCTGGAGAGGCTGGAGGGCATGTTGGCACAGAGCGTGGCGCAGCAGTATCACATGGCCGGCGTGAGGACGGAGCTGAGCAACGCGGAGTTCGAAGGTAGGACGACGCCGGCGTCATCCTATGACAGGCCTGGGCAATTATTTTGACTCGGTGGGCCACATTTAGAGAAAGAAATGTGTCTGGGGGCCGGTATATCTATTTTTAGGAACACTAATACAAAACCTCACAATAATGTCTGTCTGAATGCTAAAAACGTTATGACAGACCGCCTTAAAAAACGTAATGGAATTTTAAATTTTTCTATGAACGATAAAACACCAAATATTGACAAAATATGTATGTCACACCCCCTTTCGATCGACATATTTTACAATCAAGTGAAACGCAACAAAAATGCAACAAACAGTGAAATATGAACGCGAAGGGTACAAAATAAACCCACCTACAATCTGATACATCTGATATTTGCTGAATTCCCCCCAGGGATCAATAAAGTACTTTCTATTCTATTCTATATATCACTAAGCTTTAGAACTTTGTTGTGAAAATCTCCTTCCGCGTCTGTGGAAACGCTTCCCGCCCACACTGCTTGGTGCCTTGTCTGAGCTGCTGTGACGTAGATGACCATAGTAACTAATTAGATTACCATAGTAACTAATTAGATTACCATAGTAACTACAGTATTTTTCGGAGTATAAATCGCTCCGGAGTATAAGTCGCACCGGCCGAAAATGCACAATAAAGAAGGAAAAAACATATATAAGTCGCACTGGAGTATAAGTCGCATTTTTGGGGGAAATTTATTTGATAAGACCCAACACCAAGAATAGAGATTTGAAAGGCAATTTAAAATAAATAAAGAATAGTGAACAGGCTGAATAAGCGTACGTTATATGAGGCATAAATAACCAACTGAGAACGTGCCTCGTATGTTAACGTTACATATTATGGTAAGAGTCATTCAAATAACTATAACATATAGAACATGCTATACGTTTACCAAACAATCTGTCACTCCTAATCGCTAAATCCCATGAAATCTTATACGTCTAGTCCAGGGGTCATCAACCTTTTTGAAACCAAGAGCTACTTCTTGGGTACTGATTAATGCGAAGGGCTACCAGTTTGATACACACTTAAATAAATAGCCAATTTGCTCAATTTGCCTTTAACTCTATGTTATTATTAATAATTAATGATATTTACACTTAATTGAACGGTTTAAAAGAGGAGAAAACACGAAAAAAATGACAATTAAATTTTGAAACATAGTTTATCTTCAATTTCGACTCTTTAAAATTCAAAATTCAACCGAAAAAAAGAAGAGAAAAACTAGCTAATTCGAATCTTTTTGAAAAAAAAAAAAAATAATTTATGGAACATCATTAGTAATTTTTCCTGATTAAGATTAATTTTAGAATTTGGATGACATGTTTTAAATAGGTTAAAACCCAATCTGCACTTTGTTAGAATATATAACAAATTGGACCAAGCTATATTTCTAACAAAGACAAATCGTTATTTCTTCTAGATTTTCCAGAACAAAAATTTTAAAAGAAATTCAAAAGACTTTGAAATAAGATTTAAATTTGATTCTACAGATTTTCTAGATTTGCCAGAATAATTTTTTTGAATTTTAATCATGATAAGTTTGAAGAAATATTTCACAAATATTCTTCGTCGAAAAAACAGAAGCTAAAATGAAGAATTAAATTAAAATGTATTTATTATTCTTTACAATAAAAAAAGTAAATTTACTTGAACATTGATTTAAATTGTCAGGAAATAAGAGGAAGGAATTTAAAAGGTATAAAGGTATATGTGTTTAAAAATCCTAAAATCATTTTTAAGGTTGTATTTTTTCTCTAAAATTGTCTTTCTGAAAGTTATAAGAAGCAAAGTAAAAAAAATAATGAATTTATTTAAACAAGTGAAGACCAAGTCTTTAAAATATTTTCTTGGATTTTCAAATTCTATTTGAGTTTTGTCTCTCTTAGAATTAAAAATGTCGAGCACAGTGAGACCAGCTTGCTAGTAAATAAATAACATTTAAAAAATAGAGGCAGATCACTGGAAGTGCTGCTATTTGAGCTATTTTTAGAACAGGCCAGCGGGCTACTCATCTGGTCCTTACGGGCTACCTGGTGCCCGCGGGCACCGCGTTGGGGACCCCTGGTCTAGTCTCTTACGTGAATGAGCTAAATAATATTATTTGATATTTTACGGTAATGTGTTAATAATTTCACACATAAGTCGCTCCTGAGTATAAGTCGCACCCCCGGCCAAACTATGAAAAAAAACTGAGACTTATAGTCCGAAAAAGACGGTAATTAGATGACCATAGTAACTGGTATATCACCCATAAGCGCAGATTCCAACCATTGAAATACTTAGTATAGTTGAAGACTTACGGTCATTAGAAAACATCACTGCACATCATAATGGCAGCTACACTTTCCATCTTAAAGATCTAAAAAAATTATTTGGGAATGTCCGGCGGGCCAGATTGAAAAGCTCAAAGGGGCCGCATGTGGCCCCCGGGCCTTAATTTGCCCAGGTCTGCCCTATGGCGTCACGTGACCCCGCCCCCTCCCCCATTTCACTGTCGTGTGTGCAGACGGGATGGAGGTGGACGCCGACACTGCGGAGGCGGGTCAGTTTGAGGACGCCGACGTGGACCACTGGTGAGTCCCACGTCTCTCGCCGTGCGTAATACGGGTTTAACGTGCGCCTCCCGTGTGTGTGTAGATGGACGCCCCCTTGCATCATGGGAGCTGCACTTCTTCAAGGCACTTCCTGTTGTCGCTGTCAATCATCTCAGTAGTCAATGTAGTGCACGTCGTCGTTTGAATCCATCTGACCACCAAACTAACATGTCACATCCTTTCTAGTAATAATTGTCAATAAAATACTAGTTTTTCTATTTTGCTGGGCTTGTCTGCCTTTTATTTATTTATTATTGTAACGACTTTTTATACGCAACTGTAATATTGATGGCACTGAGGTAGCGGAGTTCAAAGGTCATGCTGCTACAAACATGCGTGCGTTTACACACTCACTAGGGCAGGGGCCCGTAACTGAAGCGTTAGCGGCCCCGCGGCACGATCAATTCTAATATTAGCAAGCTAGCTTTTTTTGCAGGTATACACCTCAGCGTCAAATATATTGTTACTCGACAAGTGCTACCTGTTAGCATGCTAATGTTGGTTTACTAGCTCTTTTTTTAGCAAATTTTGTAAGTATACACAGTCGCATTTTGGCACATAATGCATGCTAACATTAGCAGACTAACATATATTTCAGATACACACCTCAGAGTACCGTAGTTTTCCGAGTATAAGTCGCACCGGAGTATAAGTCGCACCAGCCAAAAATGCATAATAAAGAAGGAAAAAAACAAGTCGCACTGGAGTATAGTTAGCATTTTAGCATTCCAACATGAACATACTAGCTTCTTTGCCAATTTTGCAGGTGTGGACTTCAATGTCAAATATTTTTTTACCTAACAAGTGAAACCTATTAGCATGCTAACCTTAGTATACTAGTTTTTAAAGCAATTTTTCCAGATACACGCCTCAGGGTAATATATGTTGGTACTTGACACATGTTACAGTTAGCATTTTAGCATGCTAACATTAATATGTGTCATGTATTTTTTTTAAGGTCATTTTGGTAATTTTTTGTCACTTGACTCTATCTGTGCTGCATGATAACTGTTAGCATTTCAGTTCGGCCGTGGCTCTTCAGCATTCACTCAAATTGCATTTTGTAGTTCTTCGAAAATTTATTTTTAGTTTTTTTTATTATCGGTATCGTTTTTTTTTGGTTTTGTTTTTTTATTAAATCAACATAAAAAACACAAGATACACTTACAATTAGTGCACCAACCCAAAAAACCTCCCTCCCCCATTTACACTCATTCACACAAAAGGGTTGTTTCTTTCTGTTATTAATATTCTGCTTCCTACATTATATATCAATATATATCAATACAGTCTGCAAGGGATACAGTCCGTAAGCACACATGATTGTGCGTGCTGCTGGTCCACTAATAGTACTAACCTTTAACAGTTAATTTTACTCATTTTCATTAATTACTAGTTTCTATGTAACTGTTTTTATTAAGGATGTCCGATAATGGCTTTTTGCCGATATCCGATATTGTCCAACTCTTTAATTACCGATATCGATATCAACCAATACGATATATACAATCGTGGAATTAACACATTATTATGCCTAATTTGGACAACCAGGTATGGTAAAGATAAGGTCCTTTTTTAAAAAATTAATAAAATAAGATAAATAAATTAAAAACATTTTCTTGAATAAAAAAGAAAGTAAAACAATATAAAAACAGTTACATAGAAACTAGTAATGAATGAAAATGAGTAAAATTAACTGTTAAAGGTTAGTACTATTAGTGGACCAGCAGCACGCACAATCATGTGTGCTTACGGACTGTATTCCTTGCGGACTGTATTGATATATATTGATATATAATGTAGGAACCAGAATATTAATAACAGAAAGAAACAACCCTTTTGTGTGAATGAGTGTGAATGGGGGAGGGAGGTTTTTTGGGTTGGTGCACTAATTGTAAGTGTATCTTGTGTTTTTTATGTTGATTTAATAAAAAAATAAAAATAAACAGATACCGATAATAAAAAAAACGATACCGATATTTCCCGATATTACATTTTAAAGCATTTATCGGCCGATAAAATCGGCCTGCCGACATCTCTAGTTTTTATATTGTTTTACTTTATTTTATCCAAGAAATGTTTTTTAATTTATTTATCTTATTTTTTATTTTATTTTTTAAAAAGGACCTTATCTTCACCATTCCTGGTTGTCCAAATTAGGCATAATAATGTGTTAATTCCACGACTGTATATATCGGTATCGGTAATTAAGAGTTGGACAATATCGGAGTATCGGCAAAAAGCCATTATCGGACATCCCTAATTATTTTACATGGAAATGGTGAAAACTACCAAAATGGCCCCCGCGTCCTTTGATTTGTCAGTCTGTGGCCCTCAGTGGACAAAGTTTGGGCACCCCTGCACTATAATTTTGTACTGCTTTTTGACAGCTCTTGTACCTAATGAAGTGGCCACTAATCGCCATGACTTTCTTCAAGTTACAATCCACGGGGGGAAAAAAAGTCACATAAAGTTGGCGCCTTCTTGTAGTTTGTGCCCTTCCGGTCACGTGTTGCTGATGTCTCACTTCCTCTTCATGGCGTCCAATGGTAACGGAGGAGACACTTTGTCGAAGATCAGCACAGAGGACGCCATTCCTGCAAGAAGAGTGGCAGAAACGCGCTAAAACGAGGCGTTAGAGGAGGAACCGGGAGAGGGTCTCACCCAGCAGGGGTCCCACCCAGTAGACCACGCAGTATTCCGCTGTGGAGCTTCCGGTGCAGCCAAACAGCGTGGAGAAGGCCAAAGCCGGGTTGAACACTGCTCCTGTCACACTGCCCCCTGTGGACACACCGCGTCATTGCAGGGGTTTAGACCACCAGCATGCATGAGTGTAGGGCTGCAACAACTAATCGATTATAAAAATAGTTGGCGACTAATTTAGTCATCGATTCGTTGGATCTATGCTATGTGCATGTGCAGAGGCTCCTTTTTTTTTTTTTTAATAAACCTTTATTTATATACTGCAACATGTACAAACAGCTGAGAAACAATAATCAAAATAAGTATGCTGTTTTTCCCCCCAATAAAATACTGGAAAGGATAGAAATGTAGTTTGTCTCTTTTATCCAATTATTAATCGATTAATCGAAGTAATAATCGACAGATTTATTGATTATCAAATTAGTTGTTAGTAGTTAGTTGCAGCCCTACATGAGTGAACGTCACTCAGGACCAGGTGACGTCATACCTGCACAGACCACCGACGTGATGACCGCAGCGGTCGCGTGCACGCGGTACCTGTCGCGCAGGCCGCGCGCGTGCGTGACAGCCGTCTGAACGGCGAAGGCGCACGCCAGTTCCACGCACGCGGCGGCGTGAAGGGGCGCGCGTATGGCGCTGGCGCACCGGAAGCCGCTGAGGGCGTGGCGCGCGTGCAGCCCGGACAAGCCCCGCCCCCAGATCACCTGCACCGCGGCGCGCGCCGCGCGGGCGGCGGCGAACTGGCACGCGATCCTCAGCAGCGCGCTCACGCCCGAGATGCGGGCGCGGTAGGCGTGCGCCAGCGTGCCGATGGGGTTCCCCGTGGCGCCGCGGAAGGTGAGGCCGTGGGTCACCGCCGCCAGGTAGGTGAGCGTCAGAGACACACCCGCCGGGACCACGCCCACCTCCGACAGCAGCTGGAGCTCGTGCGTGCAGCAGCACAGCTGGAAAGTGGACACGAGCTCGGCGGCGTACGCGCGCATGCTCGTGCCCGCAAGGAGACCGCACAAGGGCCTCCGGATGACATCACTCAGCGCGACCACGCCCACCAGGACCGCCAGAGACACCGCGACATCTGCAGACATCTTGGCCGCAGGAAGACGTCTCCTCCTCGGCGCGGCGGCTATGTGGGGATGCTGCTCCTTTCAGCACCGGAAGTGACCTCTCCCCCCTCTCACCCTGACAGACGATCAATACAAACAAACAACTTTGTCCATAAACGTCAGTCATGCATTAACATTGATGATGCCGTGTTCATTTTAAGCTACATTTGGCCACGCCTCCTTTTAGGCTAATCATTACGTCATTTTATTTGGCGGCGCAGTGCCAGCGTGAGTTACTTTCTCTAACCGCTAGATGTCGCTGTGTCTTCGTAATTTCAGTATGTCCCGCTTCTTTTCTGACAGGCTCGGTTGGAATGGATTTAAATACTTCACAGTTTGGAGGAATGAAAGCAAATCCGATTAACTTTTCAACAGGTCGTAAGACTAAGCAACATCTCTTTTGTGTGGTGGATTGCTAAATAGTATAGAAACACTAAAAAAAAAAATATATATGCATAAAAGGAATTAGAGCTTTGGTACATGTGAAATATCAAAAAGTCATCAATGAGGGCGTGGTCGGTCCTGCGCGCGTTCGCTGGCCATTCTTCACTCCCGGCACAATTCCCCATTTTCCTTGAACGCACCACCTGTGCTTGCTTCCCATCCACCTCGTGGTGTTTTAAGGAACACCCGCAGCAGCCAATCAGCAGCGAGGACGGTGAGAGACCGACCAATGGCGTGGCCGCCTTGGCGCCCGAGGGGCGGGGCTTGCACTGCTGGAGGCTCCATGGTGGCTAGCTAACAATAGGCCGGGAATAGAGGCTGGTCTCGGCTTGAGGAGCAGGCAGGAGAACGGGTGGAGCTCAGCGGTCTTTAGCAGCACTTGACACGGCGTGGCCCGGCGTTGGACATACCTCCTCCCCGCTACTCTCTCTGCCTACATTCTGACCAAGAAAAGGTGAGACTGTTTATTTGTTTTTTGTTTTTTTTTACTTTTCCATTCAACTTAATGTTCCATCATGATGTCGCGAGGTTCGGTGGGCTGACTGGACGAAGGCTTAACATTACTGGAAGCTGCTGCTTTTTTTACTCTAATTAGCTGCTTTTTATCCGCCTTTCAACGCCCTGCAGGCCCTTCTTGTTGTGTTCAAGTTAGCTTTTATTGGAACATAAAGTGTTGCTCATGTTGACTTCAATGAATGAATGAATGAATGAATGGGTTAATTAATTAATTAATACATACATACATACACACACACACTTGGGCAGGAATGTTGTGATCCTTCTCTGCCGTGAACTTTATTACACTGCAGAGACAACAAGAGGCCTCCTGGAGAGCACAGACCTCCGCCAAGGCTTTAACGCTAAATGCATTTGAACGTGATCTGGATCAGATCTGGATTCAACTTAGTTTCGTTGCAGGTCCTATCGTTGTCTGAATTGTAGCCAAAATAGAATGAAGCCATCTTTGGAAGGACACCTGACCTCAATAAGGAAATCAAAGTGCCCTGGTGGAGGTAACAGTGCAGGGTTTAATCTCAAATAGTGGTCTGAGAAGAGCTGACTGATGGTGATCTGTCTCTCTGGTGATGTTTCCGCACACCACAGCTCCTTCAGCTGGGTTCAACAATCAATAATCGATCAAAGTCTGAGTTGCATCGCTTTGATCTTTGCTCCTTGGCAAGAAGAGGAGTTGCATCCTCCGCTCACGCCCCTGCTACTTCTTCTTCTTGTGTATGTTCCTGCTTGCTCCTCAGGCTTGCAGTCTTCATGTGCGGTTGCAGATTTGACACTTGCAGTGAAGCAGCACTAATGTTGTCAACCAGAAACATCCATCACGCTCTCTCTGGCTGTAGAGCCGCACCTTTCTGCCAGAAAATGTCAATCTCGTTTTTATGGAGAATGTGATTTTTAATTTTTTAATTTTAAATGTGTTTATTGAATTTTTTTCTTTTTTTAATCATTAAAATGTTAATTAATTTTAGTTACTTAGTTTTATTAAACATTTAATTTGACTGAAAACATTTTTAGTAGGTTTTTAATTTTTTTTTAATCAATAACATTTTTTATTCTTTTTTTTTTTTTCACATTCACTCACAAACACATTATAAGGGGACTATCTGTGAAGCTTGTCGTTCCACATCTTTAACTGAAACTGCTTCTTAACACACGACATACGTTGACTTAGTAGTTTTAAACAAACGGGTCTCCAAACTACGGCCCGCCAACGTCCAAAATCCGGCCCGCGGGAATTCCCAAGTTAAAAAAAAAAACATATGTATATATTATTTTTTAAAATCTGTTCTTTCTGATCCATTTTCTACCACTTGTTACTCTCGGTGTCTCTTAGCTGCTCAGGCAAATCATATTGTCTAAAAATTAATTTTTCCATCGATAACGTGACATCGCGCTCGCGCCGCAGCAAGTGTGCAAGGAATATATATATATATATATATATATATATATGTATATATACAGTGTTTCACATAAACTGCCAAGATACCTGTGGCGGTGAGGGCGTGGCTATGGGCGTGATCACCATGACATCATCGAGTAATTTGCATAATTTACTACAATGATATGATTTTCTCTAAAAAGGCTAAAAAAATTCATACTTACTAATTAATAACAGTTTTGTTTTAAACGTCCATCCATCCATCCTTTTGACAATATAATTACAACACTTTATGTACATATTTATACACAGATTTGAACAATAAGTTATTCACTGAAATATAGTTATTAATTGTGGTTCTTACAAAAAATATGTCTTTTAAAATATAAAAGTTAAAATGTCTCTTAAAGCTCTGCCCCTTTAATTAATGCATACTAAATAATTTAACTTTAGCCTACTACTACAACCATATTATTTACCAGCAACATAAAGTGAAACAGAGGCAGAGGTGTCCTGCCACAGTCAGTAACAAATAAACAGAAAACAGTAGTGGTCAAATACAAATAAGGCAACAAGAGAAGTATCCTACACTTCTCTTTTGTAAAGTAAATCTGAACAGCCTGTACGGGCATCTACATCAACTATATGATTTGCCTGAGAAGCTGGACAGGACACAAAAAAAAAAACAAAAAAAAATTTATTTTTTAAATTTTTTATTTGTGGCGGACGTAATTCTTTCGTGGCGGGCCGCCACAAATAAATGAATGTGTGGGAAACACTGATATACATACATACATACATACATACATTCAGCCCGGCCCAAATTATTTAACCCAATGTGGCCCCCGAGTCAAAAAGTTTGGGGACCCCTGTTTTAGCGCATTATACACATCTTTTTTATCAGTATGCTGTACAATGATGTGTACTGTAATTTCCTGGATAAAGAGCGCGCGGGTATTTAAGCCGCACCCACCAAATTTAAGAAAATAATTAATATTTTTACATATATTAGCCGTACCATATAATTTGCAGATATATACCAGTACGTTATATTTTATAAATGTTTATTTACATACTTTAATTTTACCAAACAGCGTTTGTAACACGGCAGTAAAACGGCTGATCAAGCAAAACATAAGTCATCGTTATGGACCCACTAGCTGCGGATAGGTTGATTGGCAACACTAAATTGGCCCTAGTGTGTGAATGTGAGTGTGAATGTTGTCTGTCTATCTGTGTTGGCCCTGCGATGAGGTGGCGACTTGTCCAGGGTGTACCCCGCCTTGCGCCCGAATGCAGCTGATAGGCTCCAGCACCCCCCGCGACCCGAACGGGACGAGCGGTAGAAAATGGATGGATGGGTTTTATGCCATTTTTGTCAAAGAAAACCTTGTTTTTTTATGACAAAAACACAAAATAAGCAACGTTTCCCCCCCCCTAAAAAATGTTCAAAGTGGAATATGTGATGTGAAGTAGTTGGCGCCTTAAATAGGTCAATAATTCATAACGTTTTTTTGATTCATTATTATTTTTTGAACAATGAAAATAAAACCAGATTATAGGTCTCGGGGATCCAAAAATCATTAAAGTCATATATCAATATGTTATTTTGACTTTTAACACTTAAATCTTTGGATCAACTTCAGATCCATCCGTTGATTAATAGTTAGGATGATAATTTTTTTGAGCAATGACTGTTTTAAAACAAAGAAAGCTGCTATTAGCGATTATTAAACTGTTATTAGTCTCAAACTGTAAATATTGCAATATTTTCTCATTATATCACACCTCTTTGCTTTTTTATTACACTTTTTTAATGTTTTTTTTTAAATAGTTTTTAAAAAATATGCCACAGGCCGCTAAAAAAAATATTTACACACCCCTGGCGTATAGAGGAAGTGTCTGTTGTCATGGCAACTCCTTGAGTAAAATTGCAGCATTTGTTTGTATTCAATAAAATATCATCTCTTATTCAGAAATAATCCAACCAGGAAGTCTCTTCTTCATTTCATTTGATCTCTCATGATAAAAAAAAAACATTGAAATGATGTTCGTCATGTACTTTACTGCCACCTACAGGCCTGGAGTGGATTGTTGCCAATCCGTTAGAAATGGACGGCACCAGTTGGCGTGTTTTTATTGGTGTGTTGTGTTAAACGACTTCCTTCCGCACCCTGACCACCAGAGGTGTGGACTCGAGTCACATGACTTGGACTCGAGTCAGACTCGAGTCATGAATTTGATGACTTTAGACTCGACTTGACAAAATGTAAAGAGACTTGCAACTCAACTTAGACTTTAACATCAATGACTTGTGACTTCACTTGGACTTGAGCCTTTTGACTTGACATGACTTGCTACTTTCCCCAAAACCCAAACCTTAAAAAGTTATTTGGTAGCGCTCCGTATCTTTCATCTTATACGTCTGTGTCTATAAGCGTGTGTGCTGCTTGTCAGCGTGTGTGCTGTCAGTACAACAGCCAATCAAATTAAATCTACGTTGTTTTCATCCCACAGCTCTCATCCAATCCAATTGCAGGACAACCACCGAACATGAGTTGTCAAACAATGCGGCAGAGAGAAACAATTATGCCAAAGTTGGTTTCGTTCGGGTATAAAAACTACGACTTGGTCAACAAAAAACAAATTGCCGTATGCAAATCACGCAGTTCGAATATTACAGACGGAGACGCAACAACTTCCAACTTCGTTCGACATTTGAAGTTGCACAAAGAAGGGTACATTTTGAATGTAAGATAACGTTTATTGGCTAAGTAACATGACTTTTATTTGCTGTGTAGTTAAATCAGTGAGGCTGTAAACTCACTGCTAACGTTATAACCATAGACATCTTATAAGAGTACGCAGCATTGAGCGCTACTGCCTACTGGCGCAGACGAGACGCGGGGCCGCCATCTTGGAGTGGTGATCCGCTCCACTCAGTGCAATTCATTTGGCAGGAGCAATGAACTGTCAGCAAATTTAATTCATCTTACCTCACTGAATACCACTGATTTTCAAGCGGTTTTTTTGTCATACGTGTAGCTATGATAACGGACACATGTTTTGGCGTTTTTATTATTCATAGTTTGCTTAACAGTAATATAATATTCTTATACGCTATAAATGACCAGACGTCCGAGATCAAAACTGGGAATATAATCCCAGAGAAGGGGGAAAAAAACGGTCAGCTATTTTTAAATTGAAGAAACAATATGATTAGATTATATATACATGCGTATATCCTACATAAACAATGTATGAATACATTAGATATCTATATATTTTAGGGACCTATAGACTGTAACTCTGTTGCTGCAGCAGCAGAGAGTTTATTCTGTCTTGACACTTTGTATTGATATTTTGTATTACATTCTTCCCTTAAATGATAATGTTTACAGTGATTGTTTTATATCTATTTTTTATGTATGTCGCTTTGGATAAAAGCGTCTGCCAAATACTTAAACATATATAAACACCTGAAAGTCTTTATATCAGCTAAAACCACCAATCTGTTTCACTGGATTCAGAATAAAACCAAATGCTGTCTTACCCAACAATGTTAGTATTTGAATATTGTTACTTGAAGACTTATTCCTGGTTACAATTATACTGTTAAGAAAGTATTGTCTTATACTTTGCCTAAAATGAGAATGCATCATAATCAGTGGCGGCTGGTGAATTTTGTTTTAGGTGGGGCTGAAAGTTTGTAAACCAAACCCCTGTAGGGGTGTCATCCTCCCCCAGAAGATTTCTTTGTGATTCTCACATACAAATATTGAAGATCTTTGCTCCTTCTCAACTTTGTGGTAATGTTATTTTCATAAAATACAACCAATAGTATGTTAATGTTTGTTTTTGCAAATGTGTTTATTCTGTAAAGGAATGAGTTAAATGTTTAACATTGTTTAAACTATTAAAATGACTGGTTAATAGTGCTATTATGAATTGCAATGTCAGCACCATTTTTTTTCCTGCAATTTCAAATGCACTTGTTTTAATAAATAAATACAGCGTTTTAAAAGCATACACAATCTGTGTAAAAATATTAGTCTGTGGTTAAAAGGACTTGAAAGGACTCGAAACTCAAAATGCAGGACTTGGGACTTGACTTGAGACTTTCTAGTCTTGACTTTGGACTTGACTCTGGACTTGCCTGTCTTGACTCGGGACTTGAGGGCAAAGACTTGAGACTTACTTGTGACTTGCAAAGCAATGACTTGGTCCCACCTCTGCTGACCACCCTCCCCAAAGGGACTTTTGATTTGACGTTCACACTTTGACACACATGACACCACCTTTTTATAACAAGGTCTGTCCTCTACTTGAACTTTAACACGCGCGCGCGCACACACACACACACACACACACACACACACACACACACACACACACACACACACATACTATATTAGAGGGTTAGGTGCAGCATGTGTTGGGTCTTTTAGAAGCTGTTTGTTTTTCAAATACAGAAGCAGAAGTCTGGGTGGGAAAAAATGAAGTGTGTGTGTGTGTGTGTGTGTGTGTGTGTGTGTGTGTGTGTGTGTGTGTGTGTGTGTGTGTGTGTGTGTGTGTGTGTGTGTGTGTGTGTGTGTGTGTGTGTGTGTGTGTGTGTGTGTGTTCTTGTATTCCTACCCTTCTTGAGACACCAACAAGGAAAAGTACCTTCCATATGAGGACCGGTGAACAAGTTAGGACCGAAATCATGGTCCCAATACGGAAAACCGTTGCATCTAATAGAGAGCCAAATACTAGACTCTGTGAACATTGCTCCAAAGTCAGGATTTTTTTGTTGACTTAATGTGCATACAAAAGTAAACATTGACAGGTGCAAAGGCAGCAATATATGATACAACAAGACGGCAACTAAAGAAGGACTTTCCAATTCATCCCCGAATAAACCCGCCAGGTGAACTGCTGATTTTACGACTTCTGGTGCTGATGTAAAATTACGACTCTTTTCATAAAATTGCCAACGTTTTAAGCTTTTCTTGTAAAATTGCGACTGTCATTGGGTAAAATTCCAACTTTTACCATAATATTGCACAAATGTTCAGTTTTCTTGTAAAATGTTGACTTGCGTTGAGTAAAATGACGACTTTTATTATAATACTGCTAAAATTCTAAGTTTTTTTTCTTGTGAAATTCCAACTCATTTTTCTCAACAAGGTTTTTTATATTTGCATGGTATGTTCTCAAGAAGGTAACAAACAAGAGAGACTGTGTGTGTGTGTGTGTGTGTGTGTGTGTGTGTGTGTGTGTGTGTGTGTGTGTGTGTGTGTGTGTGTGTGTGTGTGTGTGTGTGTGTGTGTGTGTGTGTGTGTGATTAGCAAAAGCTTCTGATGAACCAACTGTCACTGAGACTTGTAGTGTGTGTATTTAACATAAGTGATCAAGACACACACCCAAGCGCTCTTGAAGGCTAAAAGTAGATCCACAGGTGGTGAAATGTAGCATTAACTTGCTGTAATGGCAGCTTAGCAGCAGATAAATCTTGTGTGTGTGTGTTGTGACAGTGAGGTGTGAATGTGTGCACAGCTGTCAGCCTTCTGTTCGTCCTCCACTCTTGTTGTCTTTCTCAGCAACGTCCATGACGCTGCGTCGGCGCGACAGGAAGTCAGGCCGAGTGCGCGGTTGGAAAAGAGCGCAGTGTGCATGCCAGGCCACTAGTTGGCGGCGGATCCTTTGCAAAGAAACGAGACACGCACGCATTTTTTCTAGTGTTAGGATGGAAACTATAGTCATGTCTCGTTTGGGAGTTGTCACTTTAAGAGCACTTTTTAGGTTCTTATATAAACTCGTGGCCTAAAGGATGGCATCTTTTGTCTTTTATCATCCTTCAAAGGTATAAAACTGGGATGTGCAAAGTGCGTCCCAGGGGCCATGGAAACTATAGTCATGTCGCGTTTGGGAGTTGTCACTTTAAGAGCACTTTTTAGGTCCTTATATAAACTTGTGGCCTAAAGGATTCCATCTTTTGTCTTTTATCATCCTTCAAAGGTATAAAACTGGGATGTGCAAAGTGCGTCCCAGGGGCCATTTGCGGCCCGCAGGCAGAGTTTTGTTGGCCCGCAGCATATTATCGGGGAAAAACAGTGAAAATGTAAGAAGAAAAAAAGAGCAAAAAATGGGAATGTAATGAGAAAAAGCAGAATTCTTCGAACTGATACTTACCGTATTTTTCGGAGTATAAGTCGCTCCGGAGTATAAGTCGCACCGGCCGAAAATGCATAATAAAGAAGGAAAAAAAACATATATAAGTCGCACTGGAGTATAAGTCACATTTTTGGGGGAAATGTATTTGATAAAAGCCAACACCAAGAATAGACATTTGAAAGGCAATTTAAAATAAATAAAGAATAGTGAACAACAGGCTGAATACGTGTACGTTATATGAGGCATAAATAACCAACTGAGAACGTGCCTGGTATGTTAACGTAACATATTATGGTAACTATAACATATAGAACATGCTATACGTTTACTAAACAATCTGTCACTCCTAATCGCTAAATCCCATGAAATCTTATACGTCTAGTCTCTTACGTGAATGAGCTAAATAATATTATTTGATATTTTACGGTAATGTGTTAATAATTTCACACATAAGTCGCTCCTGAGTATAAGTCGCATCCCCGGCCAAACTATGAAAAAAACTGCGACTTATTGTCCGAAAAATACGGTAATAATAATACACTTAGTCAGGTGCTCATAACCTTTTTGACCTCGGGGCCCAACTCTTACATTACAGAAGGACCCACTTAAATATTGACACTGAATTAGTAATCTTATTCTTGATTTTAATCATATTCAATAATTATATCTAACTTACTTACAGTTTACAACCGTAAGTCTTGAACTATACAAAGAATCTGCGCTTTTGTATGATATACTAGTTACTATGGTAATCTAATTAGTTACTATGGTAATCTAAGTCACCGCAGCTCAGACGAGGCAGTGTGGGTGGGGTGCGTTTCCACAGAGTGTTTCCAGAGCGGCTAGCCTGAAATGCGGGTGTCAGGGACAGACGCGGAAGGAGATTTTTACAAGAAAGACCTAAAGTTTAGTGATATATCAGATTTTAGGTGGGTTTTTTTACCCTTCGCATTCATATTTAACTGTTTGTTGCATTTTTGTTGATTGTAAAATATGTCGATCGAGAGGGGGTGTGATGTTCGTATGTTGTCATTATTCACTGTTTTATCGTTCATAGTTAATATTGTAAATCACACGTTCTTTATTTTCATGTACATTCTGGGTGTCTCATTCAGTAAAAATATTTACAATTCCATTCCGTTTTTTTAAGGCGGTCTGTCATAACGTTTTTAGCATTCAATCAGACATTATTGTGAGGTTTTGTATTAGTGTTCCTAAAAATAGATATACCGGCCCCCAGGTACATATTTTTCTCTAAATTTGGCCCTGAGTCAAAGTAATTGCCCAGGCCTGGTTTACAACCTTGTGAAATGATATGAAAGCATGTGTTAATCACAAAGATTATTGTCAAGGCTTAGGTCAGGCTGATTACCAAAAATAAATACTAATCAAATATACTGCAAAAGAAGGGACTCCTAAAAACTGGTGAAAAATAAATGTACATACATCAATGCATTGCTAACCTAAATAAGTTCTAGCTAAATTAGCAATAAATGATAATAATATAGATGTTTTCTAAATGAACTATCCATAAAGTGTCCATGAAAATACAGTTTCACCACTTTAGTTATATTTTGTGCGCTTTTCTATGACTTTTAGCTCCAGACTTCTTCTGTTTGTTTGAGATTGTCATTACTGCCACATGTGGTGGGAAAATGAATTACAACTGAGTACCGCTGCGGATATTTTTTGGCGGCCCAACAATGGGCCCATGGCTCTATGGTTAAGAAACACTTACCTACAACGCAAAGCTGACCCAAAGTTGTGTCTTTAAATATATATATAATATGTTTTTAGCATTTTTTAAATAAAAAAAATATATAAAAATGGCCTTTTCAGTATGCGACCCTTGGTGGAAAAAGTTTAGAAACCCATGATCTAAAATGTCAGAAGCTCTTGAAATAAAATGAATTAAATAAAAATATGAACAAAGTTTAGTTACTTCATTAAAAAATGTAAATAATACTAACTTATTAAATAATTGATTAGAAAAACTACAACAATAATACACACAATTAAATGTTGAACTGAACATTATATTATTGTACAGGCAGAATTTTTGAAATACTAGGTTATGCTGTTAGACAACCGGAATAATATTATTATTAATATTCTTATTATTATTATATTCTTCAAGGGAAAAAACTGTAAAATGTAAGAAAAAATAGAAAATAGGAAAAAACTGTAATGTTCTAACTTTTAATAATAATATAATCAGTCAAGTGTAACAGACCTGACACAGTTTTGTCTGTAAATACATTTTTACCTCTTTTTATTTTTTATTTTTACAAACTAAAAAAATTATCAAAATGGCCCCTGGATACTTTGACTTTTCAGTATGCGGCCCTTGGTGGAAAACGTTTCGATACCAATGATCTAATCTATTAGAAACTCTCGAAATAAAATAAAGCTATAAACAAAGCATAGTTATTTCCTTAAAGATAGAAATAATACTAATTTATGAAATGATTAATCTGAAAAACTACAACAGTAGTAAACACTATTAATTGTCAAACTGAACATAATATTTTTGTATAGGCAGAATTTTTTTGACATATTAGGTTATGCAGTTACACAATCCTAATATTATTATTATTATTATTATTATTATTATATTCTTCAATAGGAAAAAACAGTAAAAGTGAATAAAAAAGATGAGAAAAAAAGTTCTAACTATTGATAATATATTCAGTCAAGTGTAACAGACCTGACACAGTTTTGTCTTTAAATATGTTTTTACCTCTTTTATTTTAATTTTTTTTAAATATGAAAATGGCCCCTAAATACTTTGACTTTTCAGTAAGCGGCCCTTGGTGGAAAAGGTTTAGATACCCATGATTTAATATATTAGAAGCTCTCGAAATAAAATAAAAATACAAACAAAGTGTAGCTCTTTCCTTAAAACATTTAAATAATGAATCTGAAAAATGACAACTGTAATAAACACAGTTAAATGTCGAACTGAACATAATATGTCTGTACAGGTAGAATTTTTTGACATACTAGGTTATGCAGTTACACAATCGTAATATTATTATTATTATTATTATTATTATACTCTTCAAAAGGAAAAAACTGTAAAAATGTAAGAAAAAAGAGAATTACAAGGAGGAACAAAATGTCTTGTTGTAACTATTAATAATAATATATTCAGTGACCTGTAACAGACCTGACACAGTTTAGTCTTTTAATACTTTTTACCTCTTTTTTAAAAAATTATTACTATTTTTTTTTTTTTTTACAAAAATATCAAAATGGCCTCTGCGGTCCTTGGTGGAAAGTTTTTTCACACCCCTGCTGGAAAGGCATACCATGTCAGTTTAAATAGCAGAGGATCAAGGTAGTTAAGGTCGGAGGAGGTCACATCCGTGCACTGCCTGTATGCGTCTGATGCTTCCTCCTCCTCATGCTCCTCATCATCATTAAAGTGCGCTCTGACCTCCAGAAGCTGCCACGCATCATGCTGATGTCTTTCACGTTATGTAACAAGTGGGCCCCTCCCAGCACGCAATGCTGACTCCATTATTTATGAGGTCCCCATGGTAACGGCTGCTTGTAAGGGGGGGGCGGAGCCTGACAGCTGGTGGAGAGACACCTCCCCCCTGACACACCTGTACTCATGTGCTTCTAAGGGCCGTCTTTGCATTTTTGATGTGTGTGTGTGTGTGTGTGTGTGTGTGACAGACATGTTCCGCGCTCTCTCAGAATCATACGTTTGTATAGAACACGACTAAAGGTTAGCGGTCGAGCGAGCTTCAGCGAGACAAAAGAAGTGAGAGAGAGAGAGAGCGAGAGGTTTTGTCTTCATTCCTTTTTGTTTCTTTCCACGCTTGTCATTGTTGCTTGTGTCCACATGGGCCTCATTTGTCCTCCTCGTTCATTCATTCACATGATGAACAGCACACTGAACTGATAAAACATTCTGAAATCAAGCTTTTCTACACATTAAAGGAGAATAATGCAAATCCTGTAGAAAGAGTCAGTTCCAGGGTCAAGCTGTAGCCTTCATAAAAGCCTTACTAGGTGTAAAGGCGATGTTTCAAGTCACATTTGAACAGTGTTGGGTTAGTTACTGAAAACCAGTAACTAGTTACAGTTACTAGTTACTTTATTTCAAAAGTAACTCAGTTACTAACACCAAAAAGTAATGCGTTACTGTGAAAAGTAACTATTTAGTTACTTTTTTTTTATGCCCTTTTAGCCTTCATTTCAGTACTGTTATTGCAGTGGAGAATAATACAATGTGTTGATCAACTTGACATGCATTTGCATCACTGAACTCAGAAAGCAATGTGGTCTACATACAACACACAAAGACAAAGATATGTTTCAAAGGGCCAATTTATTTCAGGCCAGAACAAATTTACAAAACTATTTTAAATAACTGCAACATAACATACATAAGTAACAAACAGCATAATAACAACATAGCTGTAAAGCAAGGAAGGCACACGTGACATACACAAAGCCTAATCAGGCAGATTTGAATTGTTGTTTTGGGCAGTAGACGGGATCTTTGATCCAAGACACAACTTACATTTAACTAAAATGTTCTTTTCTTTGTGCTCGACAAAAAAAAGAAGTGAGAATATCTCCATGTTAAGACACTCGAGTCGAGTGTCGAGAGCCGCGGCTCCATTGTTACCGTATTTCCTTGAATAGCCGCCGGGGCTGTCATGACGCGGAGTCGAACCCACGTTTCCTCTGCAGCTGGAGCTGCAGGCACTTCTGTTAACCCCTCTGCTGGCAGCACACTCAGACACACCTCTGCTCGCACTGAGCACAACACGCCCACAGAGCAACAAGCCTGCAAGCAATCAGTCATCAGAGCACCTGGACCTGACGAGGGGGAGCGGCATAAAGACCAGCGGACCCAAGGAACCTTTGCCAGAACGTCGCTAACCTTCCAGTAAGCATCACGTCTGGCATTCCTTTCCCAGTGATTTCCTCGTCCTTGTTTTGCTTTCTCTCCGTGTTTTCCCCCTGGTTCATGCCCTTTTGTATTTCCACAGTGACTCTCCTGACCTCCGTGATCGTGCCTTGTCACTCGACACCCATCCGGATTTCTAACTGCCCTCCTCGATCCACGACCTCCCTGCTCGGACCTAGACCACGCTGCCCTGCTCTTGCCCACGACCACTTGCCTGTCCACGAACTGCCTCTTTGCCTTTCCCCTTGGATAACGACGAAAGATACAACCAACATTTACAGACAACAACCCTTGGTAACATTTACATTATTAATTTTACACATAGTCAACACTCACTCACTTTGAGTAGCATACACACGCCACGTATTCATCAAAGGTTTCAAATAAACCTTGTAAACCTCAGTCCTGCCCTGGTTGTCGCCTCTTTCCCTTCTCTGATACACAACAGTACGTTCTGGCCAACATGTCGGAACCAGGCGACAGCAGCAAGCCCCAGGCCCAGATAGCCATATCTTCCGACCTAGCTATCCTTAGCTCCGTCGTTAGCGAACACCAGGTTCGGTTTACTGCCCTTGAGGATCATCTTGAGAGAGCTTTTACCAGACTTTATTCCAAGCTGGACAACATGTGCCCCGGGGCCAGTTCTGGACCGGTGGTACCTCCACGTGCTTCTCCAGTTCCTGGACCCGAATACAGCATTCTGGAACGAGAGCCCAGGATTGCCAGCCCTAAACCCTTTGAAGGGGACTTTGAACTTTGTAGAGGGTTTTTGGTACAATGTGACCTCATTTTTCGGCACCAGCCCTCCCGTTATTCCTCAGAGGGCGCCAAGATTGCATTTATTTTCTCCTTACTTTCCGGCCCGGCTCTCACGTGGGCTACTGCTGCAGTCGACAGGACCATTGGGCTCAACGCCGACTATTCTGCGTTCCGTGCAGAATTTCGGGCTGTCTTTGATCACCCCAAGGATGGGGGGGATGGGGGGGACGCGGCTGGACGTCTACACTCCATTTCGCAGGGTTCACGTTCCGTGGCAGCCTATACCCTGGAATTCCGGACCCTGGCGGCGGACAGCGGTTGGGGGGACCGGGCGCTCCAAAGCGCATTCCGCCGCGGCCTCTCTGAAGAGATTAAGGACGGTCTACTGAGAGACAGACCTACTTCCTGCAAGGACCTCATCGAACTAGCCCTCCAATTTGACCTAAGACTTTGTGAGCGAGCAGCAGAACGAAACCAGAGAACTACCTCAATGGCAGTCCTGGTGAGCCATACTTTATTTCCCCGTAATGAGGAAAACCCCGACATACTGCTACCCGCTATTCTGGCCTGGGACCAGAGGAGCATTCAAGTACAGGCATTTGTGGACTCTGGAGCTGATGAAAGTCTTTTGGACTACAAGTTCGCCCGGCAGATGGGCATTCCCCTGATCTCTCTGGACAAGACGCTGCCAGCACAGGCCCTGGATGGACGGCCATTGGGCCCCATCAATTACCGCACTGAGCCCCTTTCCATGACCATTTCTGGAAATCACAGAGAGACCATTAGTTTATGGGTGCTGGAAGCTCCGGTAGCCCCGCTGGTACTTGGAAGATCTTGGCTTCGTCACCACAACCCTCATATCTCTGGCATGGAGCACACCCTGCATGGCCAACTGTCTTGGATCAGCATCTCATCCGGTCTACCATTCCACTACCACGACTCCCCAAGTAGATCTATCTCTGGTTCCAGCTTGCTACCATGACTTAGCCGAGGTCTTCAGCAAGGTACGTGCCCTGGGACTACCCCCTCATAGACCTTATGATTGTGCCATCGAGTTACTCCCTAACGCTACTTTACCGTCTAGTCGCCTATACAATTTATCTCTGCCAGAGAAAGAAGCTATGAGGAACTATATCACCGAGGGCCTTGCCTCAGGCATCATTACACCATCGAAGTCTCCACTGGCGGCGGGATTCTTTTTCTTTGCCAAGAAGGACGGATCCCTTCGTCCCTGCATTGACTACCGTCACCTTAACAACATCACAATTAAGAATAAGTACCCTCTTCCACTACTCAACTCATCTTTTGAACCTTTGGCACTTGCTACCATATTTACCAAACTGGATCTTCGTAACGCCTATCACCTGGTCCGGATCAAAGAGGGACGAGTGGAAGACTGCTTTCAACACTCATATGGGGCATTATGAGTATCGAGTGATGCCTTTTGGACTCACCAACGCACCTGCAGTTTTTCAAACTCTTGTCAATGACATTCTTCGGGACATGCTGGACCAATTCTTGGTAGTATACCTCGATGATATTCTAATTTTCTCCCGTAACCTCTCTGATCACCAGAAACATGTTCGACTTGTCCTGCAACGTCTTTTGGAAAACTGTCTATTTGTTAAGGCTGAAAAGTGCTGCTTCCACTCCTCTTCGGTGGAGTTCCTCGGATTCGTGGTTGAAAAGGGTCACATAAGGCCAGACCCGAAGAAGGTGGAGGCTGTGGTGAAGTGGCCGCAACCCACTACTAAGACGGAACTTCGGAGGTTCCTCGGCTTCGCTGGCTTCTACTGCCGATTCATTCAAGACTTCAGTAGAGTTGCGGCACCACTCCATTCACTCACGTCTACAAACGTTCCTTTTGTGTGGACTCTTTTGGCGAGGAAGGCCTTCGAGGAGTTAAAGGAGCGTTTTGTTTCTGCCCCCATTCTAGTCCATCCCGACTTAGATACTGCTTTTTTGGTGGAGGTTGACGCCTCAGACTCGGGGATTGGGGCTATTCTCTCTCAACGGTCAAAGAATGACAATTTGGTTCACCCTGTTGCTTTTTTCTCCAGGCGCCTGACCACGGCCGAACAGAATTATGATGCTGGGAATAGAGAATTACTGGCGGTCCATGAGGCCCTGGTGGAATGGAGACACTGGTTGGAAGGAGCTAGACACCAGTTTCAGATCCTTACCGACCACAGCAACCTCCTACACATCCGAGCTGCCAAGAGGATCAACAATCGCCAGGCAAGGTGGCAGCAATTTTTCTCTCGCTTCAATTACGTGCTTTCTTTCAGACCTGGGTCCAAGAACACTAAGGCTGACGCACTGTCTTGGCTATTTCTGAAAGAACCTACCGGTCCGGCAGTGGCAGAACCCATCCTTCCTCCCACTTGCATCATAGGGATGGTAACTTGGAAAGTGGAAGACCTGGTTAAGTCTGCACTGCATTCCAATCCAGGACCGGGAGGTGGACCTCCCAACAGACTGTTCGTCCATCGGGAGCTACGACCCAGGGTCCTGGATTGGGGGCACTCAAGCCTGTTCTCATGCCATCCTGGCTTTCAACGAACCCTATCACTGCTGCGAAGACGTTTTTGGTGGCCATCCACGGCCAAGGACACTCGGGAGTTTATCGCTGCTTGTTCAACTTGTGCCCGCAGTAAGACGTCACACAGGCCTCCTGCTGGTCTTCTTCGCCCTCTCTCCATTCCTGCCCGTCCTTGGTCGCACATTGGATTTTGTCACGGGATTTCCAGCTTCCAGAGGTAACACCACGATCCTTACAATTGTTGATCGTTTCTCCAAAGCAGCCAATTTCAATCCGCTGCGCAAGTTACCTACTGCTTCAGAGACTTCTGACCTCCTCACACTTCACGTCGTCAAGCAGCATGGTATTCCGGTGGATATCGTTTCTGACCGAGGCCCTCAGTTTATGTCGCAAGTATGGAGAGCTTTCTGCAAGGGAATCGGGGCCTCGGTCAGCCTCACATCGGGATATCATCCCCAAAGCAACGGGCAGGCCGAGAGAGCAAATCAAAGCTTGGAGACCATGCTCCGATGTGTCGCCAGTCGTCAACCCACATCCTGGAGCAAGTTTCTGCCATGGGTGGAGTTTTCCTATAACTCCTTGAAGAGCTCCGCTACCGGTATGTCTCCATTTGAGTGCTCATTAGGTTATCAACCCCCTTTGTTTCCCCAACAAGAACTGGAGATCGCTTTACCGTCTACTAGAGCTCATATTAGACGGTGTCAGAGGGTGTGGAGAGCCGCTCGTGCAGCTTTGGAAAGAGCATCCGAGAAAATGTGTCGCAACGCCAACCGTCATCGCATTCCAGCTCCGTCCTATAAACCAGGACAACAAGTTATGCTTCTCACTAAGGACCTCAGCCTCCAGGTACCTTCTAAGAAATTGGCTCCACGTTATGTTGGTCCGTTCTCCATCATGTCTATCATAAATCCTGTATCAGTTAAATTGGCTCTCCCACCCTCGGTCAAGCGGCATCCAGTGGTCCATGTTTCCCAGATTAAACCGGTAGCGGAGAGCGCTCTGTCCCCTCCTGTCCCTGCCCCCCCACCCTCTAGGTTCTTACCCAATGGAGATCAGGTTTGGTCGGTTAAGGAGATCCTCAGGGGCTCGTTTATTTGGTCGACTGGGAGGGATATGGACCTGAAGACAGATCTTGGGTGCCAGCCTCCTACCTTGCCGATCCCTCACTTCTAGAGGATTTCTACCGTGCCAATCCTGATGCTCCCCGGCGCTCGTCGGAGGCCTCGCATAAGGGGGGGGGTACTGTCATGACGCGGAGTCGAACCCACGTTTCCTCTGCAGCTGGAGCTGCAGGCACTTCTGTTAACCCCTCTGCTGGCAGCACACTCAGACACACCTCTGCTCGCGCTGAGCACAACACGCCCACACAGCAACAAGCCTGCAAGCAATCAGTCATCAGAGCACCTGGACCTGACGAGGGGGAGCGGCATAAAGACCAGCGGACCCAAGGAACCTTTGCCAGAACGTCGCTAACCTTCCAGTAAGCATCACGTCTGGCATTCCTTTCCCAGTGATTTCCTCGTCCTTGTTTTGCTTTCTCTCCGTGTTTTCCCCCTGGTTCATGCCCTTTTGTATTTCCACAGTGACTCTCCTGACCTCCGTGATCGTGCCTTGTCACTCGACACCCATCCGGATTTCTAACTGCCCTCCTCGATCCACGAGGTGGACCTCCCAACAGACTGTTCGTCCATCGGGAGCTACGACCCAGGGTCGGACCTAGACCACGCTGCCCTGCTCTTGCCCACGACCACTTGCCTGTCCACGAACTGCCTCTTCGCCTTTCCCCTTGGATAACGACGAAAGATACAACCAACATTTACAGACAACAACCCTTGGTAACATTTACATTATTAATTTTACACATAGTCAACACTCACTCACTTTGAGTAGCATACACACGCCACGTATTCATCAAAGGTTTCAAATAAACCTTGTAAACCTCAGTCCTGCCCTGGTTGTCGCCTCCTTCCCTTCTCTGATACACAACAGGGGCGCTAATTAATTGAAAACCTCTTCTCACTCCTGCGTTTACCAAAAGCATGCGGGATTGGCAAGCATGCGCTAATTATTTTAAAACCTCTTCTCACTCCGGTGCTTACCTTATCATGAAAATCACATTTAATAAAAAAAACGTTTTTATGGTCTTACATTTAGGTATAAATGAGTCCATGCGCAGCTCCTATAGAAGTCTTCCTTATCTTTCTTCAGTTTTAAAAGTCTCTCTGTCTCGATGGAGATCTTCCTTTAAGTATTACCTCCTGCTTCGATTGAAAGTCCAGTTTAGAAAACTGTTTTATTTTAGATATGTTATCCCCCATGGTAAAAGTGCAAGCAAACAATGGCTGCTCACTCTTGCTGCGTGTTGTCTTCTTCTGCAGGACCGGTCTTCGCAGTACCAGCAGTCACAAGAAGGATCACTAGCGCCCTCTACCACCAAGAGGCGGAAGTCCTTTTAATGACTCATATTTGACCCGGCAGAAGTGCCAAGCATGCACTAATTATATTGCAAAACGAGTTTGACCCGGCTGTAATTCTAGGCAGGCGAATACTATATTCCCGGCGGCAATTCAAGGAAATACGGTAGTAAACACAGACACGCCCCCCTCCCCTCCCCTCCCCACACCCACACACACACAGAGCGCGCCTCCGGCTTGTGACACAAGAAGTTTTAGAAGGACGACACTGCAGCGCTCCAATAAAACACACTCAGATCTTCTGTTTCTAGCCGATACTGCGTTATTTTACGTTATTTTTTATGTAGTAACGCATCATGTAGTAACGGTAACTGAGTTACTGAATATAAAAAATAACGCGTTAGATTACTAGTTACCGCCGAAACTAACGGCGTTACAGTAGTTAGTCCCAACACTGCATTTTAATAGGGGTCTCTCAGTCCGATATTGATATCAACAGAAAAAACAAGTATGGGATGATATCAGCTTGCGTGTAAAATGTCCGATACAAGCAGTCCTGCAGCGTGTTTACTTGTGCAAAGCTGGACAGCTAGTTAACATCTAAATGTCCTCCAATAAACACACAATTTCTTCTATTTTATTAGTCATTGACAAAATATAATTGTAGCTAGCAGCTACACAACAGCTAAGCACACAGAAGCACACAAGCGAGGCATCCGTACTAATAAATGAACAATATTGCGATGTAAAACAGCACATTTGTCAATATAAACAAGTATTACATGATTATAGTTGCATATTACTTACACATGTGTACAGCTCTGGTAATGGGTACATTCGCACCCACCTGCACAAATGTACTTCAAAATGTAACAATCAAAATAAATATGCCTTTTTTTTTGTTTACTAGTGCATGCATATATAATATGCATTAGTTTGACCATTTAAAATCAACGATAATACAAAGGAGATGCTTGGAAATAGCATAAAAATGCCCCAAAAACTTGGAAAAACGCGATTCATAGCGTTACTTTTTGGTGTAACCATCATGAGCGTTCTGTTCAGGTATATTTATTTTATATTTTGATAAATCATCATATTTATGTATTACTAAATTTAAATAGGTATTGATCAATCTTTAAGCTGTGTGTATTTGATTTCAGTTTGCTTTTGACATCTTATTTAGAATTGTAGTTGAAACTTTTACAACTTTGTGTTGCGTTCATGCATAGAAGGAAATCACAACTAAAAAAATCACTATTTTTTTCATACGGTGTTAATCTGGAAATGTTTGCTTCGGCATTTTGATGTTGTGGGCGTGTGGCACCGAACGGAGATGTTGACATGCGGAGTAAGCACTCTTCATTCTCTAGCAGGTGACTTTTCAAATTATGCTAAATATTAGCAGTAATGCTACTTTTTGTAGCAACGCTTTTGCCCCACACTTGACATATTACGGTTGTCTGTTCGACATATTCCCACTTGAAGCCAAACCACCGCCAGACGATGGACCCCCTGCTGTTTTTTGGGAAAATGAATTATTCCTTCATTTGTTACCAGATTCGCACCTTCTCTCTCTCATATTACCACTCGCACGGCTGCGCTAGCATCACAGCTAACGTTACCCATGCTGCTACCTCTCATGCGAGGGCGTATACGTATGTGACGTATGACGTGACAGTATGTGACGTGTGTAAGAAGGTGCGCTTGTCTGTCTGTGAGAAGGAGACACAGGAAAAAGCGAGGAGAGCCTGTAGTGTAATGCCAGCAGCTAAAAGCAACTGAGTGAGAACGTATACTCGAATATCACGATATAGTCATTTTCTATATCGCACAGAGACCAACCCGCGATATATCGCGTATATCGATATATCGCCCAGCCCTACCAGGAGTTAATCAATAATCAATAATATATCAGTGTGCAGCTTTTTAAACACATCATCACGAAATGCTTGTTTGTTTTTGAACAAGTTTGTTGTTTTATCATTTGTAGTTATTGTTACTTTTTATTTTGCACTTTTCCTGTCCTTGCTTACAAATGGACACGTTTTATAGTTACTTGTATTTTTTAAAATCCTAATAAGCAGCATTGTGACAGTATGAATAAATATTCATGAATTAATTAGTCATCTTTTTTTTTAATGGGCACATGCCTAAAAATATCTCAAGTTGAATTTGAAAGTTGATGGCTGAATGCCCCCAACACACACACACACACACACACACATTTTATCGTCATGTTTTACATAAGTGTCGAATAGGGGTGTCAAAATTGTCAGATTAACCGTGATTCTTAATCAATTAAAAAAAATCAAAAATCGATAATAAAAAAAAAAAAAACTAAAAAAAACTAATATATATATATATATATATATAAAATAGGGGTGTAAAAATTGTCAGATTAACCGCGATTCTTAATCAATTAAAAAAAAAATCTAAAATCCATAATAAAAGTAAATATATATATATATAATCAAAATCAAAAATCGCAAAAAAAATAAAATAAAATAAAAAATATATAATAGGGGTGTCAAAATTGTCAGATTAACCGCGATTCATAATCAATTCAAAAATCGATAATAAATAAAAAAATATATATAATCAAAATCAAAAATCGATAATAAAAATAAACAAATGAATTAAAAAAAGATTTATTTTTTTTTATTATCGGTTTTTGATTTTTTTAAATTAAGAATCGCGGCTTATTTGGAAAAAAAAATTTATTTAGTATTTTTTAAAATCTGTCCTGTCTAGGCATTCAGGCAAGTCATATTGTTGATGTAGATGATCATATCTGCTGTACACATTTACTTTAGAAAAGAGAGCATTGGATACTCCTTGTATTTGACTTTATTAAATGTTTGGGAAGCATTTTATCAAACAAACCAGTTTTCTTTGAAGTAATATAAAGATTGATCAGAGATGTTTATCTTTCTTATGGAGGATTGTAGTTAATCATAGATCTGGCACCCAATGTTATTAAAAAGTATTTGTTTTGAATCGAGAATCGATTCAGAATTGAATCATTACCCTAAGATTCACAGCCCTACTGTCAACCATTGTTTACTTCCTGTTTGTATTCTACTTCTTTCTGAACCCTCTAAATAAAATAAAAAAATGGAGAAAATGGGCCTTTTCGAGTGACCTCTTGGCGAGCGGCGTGTTCTTCCAGTGACATGAGGAGTTTTTGTTGTGGTGTTAGTCAGCTTGAAGTCGAGCGGCAGAGTGATTGTAGTCCAAGGCGACAGCGAGTCACAGTCAGCGTCCATCATGGCGCCTTCTTCAAGTTAGCTTGCCAACCTCCACTTGGGGAAACATTTAGCACTGCTGTTACTTTCTTCAGCTCGTTGCTGTATTACCTTCTTCTCTGCAGCGTTTGTCTTGTTGTGTATTTGTAGTGACGACAATGGACGTTGTAGACCCGCTTAGGTCGACAACGCCGTTTATGTGAAACCACTCCTCAAAGCCTGCTTCAGCCGGTTTCTATTTTTATTTTTATTTTTTTTACATTTTTTTAAGTCGACGTCGTCATAGGTGGTCGGCCGCTTTTGTTGACATACAATTTCTAGGGTTGCGCAATATAGACGATATGCGCTATAAATGATCTAATATAAGAGATACTGCATGTTGGTGGCACATTCTAGCTGGGTACCACAAATTTGACAGACAACATTTATTACAACTATCATTATCAATGAAGGACGAGGAATAGCCAAATACGCTACATCAGGGCTTCTTTACCTTTTTGACCTCGGGACCCAAATTGCCACCACAGAGGCGCCCGGGGCCCACTCAAATATTAACACTGAATTAGTAATCTTACTCTTGATTTTAATCGTATTCAATAATGATATATCTACAGATACACCTTATCAAATGATATGAAAGCATGTGTTAATCACAAAGATTATTATCAACGCTTAGGTCAGACTGATTACTAAAATAAATACTAATGTAATATACTGCAAAGGATGAGAACAATATTATACATACATGCATACATATAATACATACAATTCAGTGTTTCTCATAAACTGCCAAGATACCTGTGGCGGTGGGGGCGTGGCTATGGGCGTGGTCACCATGACATCATCGAGTAATTTGCATAATTTACTACAATGATATGATTTTCTCTAAAAAGGCTCAAAAAATGTATACTTACTAATTAATAATAACAGTTTTGTTTTAAACGTCCGTCCATCCATCCATCCATCCATCCATTTTACAATATAATTACAACACTTTATGTACATATTTATATACAGATTTGAACAATAAGTTATTCCCTGAAATATATTTATTAATTGTGGTTCTTACAAAAAATGTATCTTATAAAAATATAAATGCTAAAATGTCTCTTAAAGCTCTGCCCCTTTTAATTAGTGCATACTAAATAATTTAACTTTAGCCTACTACTACAACCATATTATTTACCAGCAACATAAAGTGAAACAGAGGCAGAGGTGTCCTGCCACAGTCAGTCACAAATAAACAGAAAACAGTAGTGGTGGTAGATAGACACAAAGCTTCATCAAACATCTGATCCACTGAACAAAGAGCTCCAAAAATCTTGATCCTACACTTCTCTTTTGTAAAGTAAATCTGAACAGCCGATATGGGCATCTACATCAACTATATGACTTGCCTGAGAAGCTTGACAGGACACAAAAAAAATAAATAAAAAATTTAAATAAAAAAAAAAAAAATTCATTAATTTTTTTGTGGCGGCCTTAATTCTTTCGTGGCGGGCCGCAACAAATAAATGAATGTGTGGGAAACACTGCATCTACGCAGTGTTAAAATAAAAACAAATCTTGGTAAATTAATAATAATAATATATATGTTTCATTAGTAAGCTGTCAGTAAAATCAAAGTGTAAATTAAATTAAATAAATGCACATGTTTAGTTTAGTTTAGTATGCACAATAAACCAACACAAAATCTGTCCTATGGAGCAATGTTCACGAATTCTTGTATTTGGCTTGTTAGCTTCCTGTCGTAGGTGAGCGATGATTTCTATGATTAAATACCCTTCACATGTACACCAGAGGAAGCGCGTAATTCAAACCTGGAACCCACCCTTGCCTCTCGGCGACCCATACCGGGTAAAATAATGACATACAGTAACAAACTTTCCGCTGGTGTTGCATAACTTTGAATGTTTGACGTCATCCATGTTCGTCTAAAGTCCAGAGTGCCCCTTCAGGGTGTGTCCATCACGCAATGGCCGTGACACAAAACAGGCACGCTGGAATGTGATGTTATCACGCCGATGATGTCACAGTTTGTATCATTTGTAAGTCTGCAAGCGAGTGATGAACGAGTGGAAGCAGTACACAAGATTGATTATGTATGCTTTTTTATATGTGCCTTAAAGGCCTACTGAAATGAATTTTTTTTATTTAAACGGGGATAGCAGATCTATTCTATGTGTCATACTTGATCATTTCGCGATATTGCCATATTTTTGCTGAAAGGATTTAGTATAGAACAACGACGATAAAGATTGCAACTTTTGGTATCTGATAAAAAAAAGGCTTGCCCCTACCGGAAGTAGCGTGACGTAGTCAGTTGAACATATACGCAAAGTTCCCTATTGTTTACAATGATGGCCGCATGAAGTGAGAGAGATTCGGACCGAGAAAGCGACAATTTCCCCATTAATTTGAGCGAGGATGAAAGATTTGTGGATGAGTAAAGTGCAAGTGAAGGACTAGTGGGGAGTTGAAGCTATTCAGATAGGGAAGATGCTGTGAGAGCCGGGGGTGACCTGATATTCAGCTGGGAATGACTACAACAGTAAATAAACACAAGACATATATATACTCTATTAGCCACAACACAACCAGGCTTATATTTAATATGCCACAAATTAATCCTGCATAAAAACACCTGCGTGTTTGTTATGCTAGCTCCTAGCTCCTCTGCTAGCTCCTAGCTCCATAGAACACGCCAATACAATACAAACACCTGATCAACACACACAATCACTCAGCCCAAAAGACCGTTTACCTAACCCAAGGTTCATAAAGCTTATATATTTTTAAAAAGTTACGTACGTGACGCGCACATACGGTCAAGTTATCGAATGTTTAGCAGCCAAGGCTGCATACTCACGGTACCTGATATTCAGCTGGGAATGACTACAACAGTAAATAAACACAAGACATATATATACTCTATTAGCCACAACACAACCAGGCTTATATTTAATATGCCACAAATTAATCCTGCATAATAACACCTGCGTGTTTGTTATGCTAGCTCCTAGCTCCTCTGCTAGCTCCTAGCTCCATAGAACACGCCAATACAATTCAAACACATGATCAACACACACAATCACTCAGCCCAAAAGACCGTTCACCTAACCCAAGGTTCATAAAGCTTATATATTTTAAAAAAGTTACGTACATACGCAAAAAAAAGCCAAAGCTGCATACTCACAGTAGCACGTCTGCGTCTTTGTCATCCAAATCAAAGTAATCCTGGTAAGAGTCTGTGTTGTCCCAGTTCCCTACAGGCGTCTGTGTATCCAAATCAAAAGTCCTCCTGGTTAGAGTCTCTGTTATCCGAGTTCTTCCATCTTGACTGCATCTTTCGGGAATGTAAACAAAGAAGCGCCGGCTGTGTACTGTTGTGGCTGACTACGTTCGAAAAATACGTCCATTTCGCACCGACAACTTTCTTCTTTGCTTGCTTGGCTTCCTTCTCCATAATGCAATGAACATGATTGAAACAGATTCACGAACACAGATGTCCAGAATACTGTGGAATTATGAAATGAAAACAGAGCTTTTTCATATCGGCTTCAATGTGGAAGGCATACCCGTGTTCGTCGGGCTACGTCACACGCATACGTCATCCTCAGAGGCGTTTCGAACCGGAAGTTTAGCGGCAAATTTAAAATGTCACTTTATAAGTTAACCCGGCCGTATTGGCATGTGTTATAATGTTAAGATTTCATCATTGATATATAAACTATCAGACTGCGTGGTCGGTAGTAGTGGGTTTCAGTAGGCCTTTAAGATCCCTTTATACACACACTCACAGCTCCATGTAACCATCTGTCGCCCCCCCCCCCACCCTTTTTTTTTTGCATATTGCATTTAAGGACCAGCTGAGTCTACTGTGTGTGTGTGTGTGTGTGTGTGTGTGTGTGTGTGTGTGTGTGTGTGTGTGTGTGTGTGTGTGTGTGTGTGTGTGTGTGTGTGTGTGTGTGTGTGTGTGTGTGGTGATGTTCTTTTGTCTTGTTTTATTGTTTAGGTTACTACAAAACCTCTCGATCCCTACTGCACTATGCATTTTTCACTAAACTAGCTTTTTTCGTGGCTGGGAAAATACAAATGCTGTAGATCAGGGGTGTCCAAACTTTTTCCACTGAGGGCCGCACACTGAAAAATCAAAGCAAGCGGGGGCCATTTTGATATTTTTTATTCTAAAAACCAATACAATATATGTATAAAAAAGATACATTTAGGCCTCCACTCAGACTTGATCCCAGGGACCCCAAAAGGTTTTGGTCAAAAAAAATATTACAAATGTGTCATTATTTAGTGTTATTATTATTTTTATTATTATTATTCAAGGTTTAAATCTCTAGATCAACATTAGGTCTATCTGTCAATATAACGCTTTTAAAGATTTAAGTTGTATGCCATTTTTGTCAAGGAAAACCGTGTTTTTTTATAGAAAAAAACACAAAATATGCAATATTTTCCCCCAATAAAATTTTAAAGTGGAATATTTGAGATTATATAATAATTGGAGTCTTAAAAAGGTCAATAACTCATGAAAACATTGATTTTAGTTCATTATTTTTTTGAGCAATGACACTTAAAAAAAAAAAAAAAAGTCCCACTAAAATTATTGGGGATCCAAAAGGATCCCCAATAATTTTAAGAAAGAAAAAGGTTCCTATGACATGATGACATTAATTCACTCATTCACTCAGTAAAGTTTAAAAAAATAAATCCAACATTTTTTTTTAACTTTTACCACAATAGTCTCAAGATCAACTTCAGATCTATCCGTCAATTATAAGTTTTATTATTGTTTGTTTTTTGTTTGTTCATTTTAGGCCCTTCTTTAAAAAACTTTGTTTTTTAAATGGCAACCAAAAAATATGCAACATTTTCCCCCCAAAATATCTCAAAGTGGAATATTTAATGTGAAGTAAATGGAGCCTTGAATAGGTCAATAATTCATAATGACATTGATTTTGATTCATTATTATTTTTTAAAGAAAGAAACAGCCTGCATGGCAGCTTTGTGTTATTAGAGTAAATAATGCAACATTTTCTTGTTACATTTCACCTGTTTGCTCTTTTATACCACTTTTTATGTTTTTTTTTTTTTTTTTCATCGTATTTTTAGAATGTGCCGTGGGGCCGTTAAAAAATTACCTGCGGGCCGCAAATGGCCCCCGGGCAGCACTTTGGACACCCCTGCTGTAGATTGATGCATGTGACATTGTACATAATATTATGTTTATTTCCACTCAGTGAAAACTTTTGAATTTTTTTCTCATGAAAAAAATATCTGAATTATGACTTGAAATATCGGTTATAAATTAGCTGCGGCGGTCTAAAATTGATGTGGAAAAAACTGATTAGTGACTTACTACCGGGTACAGATTCATGTAAGATCGAACCGGTACAATATGTTGATATTTTTGTTGCACGTGATGACGTCATGTCTGGGTGCAGATTAGGCACCGGCTCAAACACTTGGCGGACAAACAGGCGCATTAGTAGCAGACTGCCTCGAGTTAATGTTGTCATTCTCCATGCCAACAAAGCAAGCGTGCCTGGTAGGCAGCGCTCAAAAGTAAAGCTCCACTTTTTAAAATGCGCTAGCTCGATGCTAATTGGCTACGCCATATACATGCTCCTGATTAGCATTAGCAATTTTACATTGCATTTCAGCACCTCCCCCTCTGCTTCAGGCTATGAGAAAACACAAAACAGTTAAGATAAAGTATTATTTTTATATAATCTTGTCACATGTGTAATAACACAGACATGCAACATACAGTGACATAAATGCTGGTAAAAGCAGCTTTTTTATAAGTGTGCAGGTGTACCTTATGTAGTGACTGGGTGAATCTATGTATTGTTTACGAAGTTTATTTTCAACTGTGTATGGAAAGAAATAGCAGTGACGACTTCAAGATATACAGTATATTTAAACCATTATATTAGAACATCTTTAAAAGATGAATTATGATTAGGGATGTCCGATAATGGCTTTTTGCCGATATCCGATATTCCGATATTGTCCAACTCTTTAATTACCGATACCGATATCAACCGATACTGATATATACAGTCGTGGAATTAACACATTATTATGCCTAATTTGGACAACCAGGTATGGTAAAGATAAGGTCCTTTTTTAAAAAATTAATAAGATAAAATAAGATAAATAAATTAAAAACCTTTTCTTGAATAAAAAAGAAAGTAAAACAATATAAAAACAGTTACATAGAAACTAGTAATTAATGAAAATGAGTCAAATGAAGTGTTAAAGGTTAGTACTATTATTGGACCAGCAGCACGCACAAACATGTGTGCTTACGGACTGTATCCCTTGCAGACTGTATTGATATATATTGATATATAATGTAGGAACCAGAATATTAATAACAGAAAGAAACAACCCTTTTGTGTGAATGAGTGTAAATGGGGGAGGGAGTTTTTTTGGGTTGGTGCACTAATTGTAAGTGTATCTTGTGTTTTTTATGTTGATTTAATTAAAAAAAAAATTAAAAAAATCTGATACCGATAATTTAAAAAACGATACCGATAAATTCCGATATTACATTTTAAAGCATTTATCGTCATCTCTAATTATGATACTTTTGTAGAGATTGGGGCGTGGTTTCATTTACAATCTGTGAACCTCTCCATCGACAAACATCTTGCAGACAGACTCAAAAAACTAGTTGTAAAAGTGATTGTGGAGCAAAATGTACACCAAATATACACCAAATCATGTCCAATACATATTATATGGACCGCAAAAAGTGTTTTAAATGTAGATTAAAATGATCACCTTTAAACAAATTAACATTTATTACACCATAATGTAAATTCTGGACTAAAAGCTGCTACTTGTTTCCTACGCTTTGTACCCTGCGGTTTATAAAACAGTGCGCCTAATTAATGGATTTATTTTCGCTGACGGCCATAAAGCAAATAGTTAAAAAAACAAAAAAACAAGCAAAGACACTGAAAAGGTGTGTTATTGTTTGGACACCTTTGGACAAGTTTGCTCATTGCAGGTGGTGCAGTGCCCTCCTTTTTAGCGCTTGTAACCAGAAGTAGAAGTGCCATTCCGTCTTCTAGCTGTCCATAGCGTTTCGACTCATATGGATTCTTCATTCGTCACTCCAAGCGAGGTTTGGAAGTTTTACAATATAACTAAAACAATTCTTACTCACTAAACCGTCCCATGTGTGATGTCTGTCTGTCTAATTGTACGGGCTATTGTTATATGGAATGTAATGAAACTAGCGTCGTTAGCGTTAGCTAATATGCTAACACGTTTATGAGTGTCTGTGTTAGTATTAATAACTTACAATGGCATTCTTTTTGTATTGTTTCAATTTCACAAATTCCTCGGTAAATTCACCAAAACGTAATCGTTGAGTTATTGAGTCTGTTTAGCTGATTGGAGAGCTAGCTTCTGCAGCTATTGGGTCCATGACGATGACTTCTGTTTTGTTTGATCAGTCGTTTTACTGCCCTGTTACAAACACCATTTGGAAGAAATTTAGGTATGTAAAAAAACATTTACAATATCTTCTTGTGTAAATAACTTATTTCGCAACATATATATCTGCGGCTTATAATCCGGTGCGACTAATATATGGGGAAAAAGTTACCTAAAATGTTGTGTGTGCTGTTTCGTCCGGAAAATACGCTATCTGCACCACAAAAAGTGTTTTAAATGTAGATTAAAATCATCACATGTCCCCTTTAAACAAACATTTATCAACACATGAATATACATAAAAGTACTGAAAATTGTTACCAGTCTTGATTTAAAATGTGTAAAATACCCATCCCTATATACAGACAAGATTTATACTCGTAAACGGTCCTTTTTGCAGTGTTTTTTCTTCGTATCCAGTGAGTTTTATCGGTAGAGGAATAATACAAGTGTAACTGGAGCCAGCCAGTGTGGCTGGGCCATGTGTACGTACGTGTAATTGACTACCTCAAGAGCAGTGCTGGCTGTCGGGTCGATAGCCCGGGCTTTTTGCTCGGTAGCTAGCACGCTCGTCTCTCCGACGCCGACGACCTAGGTTCAAATCCCGGGTGGAACAGAAAAAGCAGGGACCTGAACCAGGCGAGTTCCTCTTGTGCCATTGGGAGTTGCTAACTTTAGCCTAGGCGACGTTTGTTATGATTTTATGGCCTTTTTAATGACATATGCTGGTCTCGGAGTGTTTGTTTTCTTTTTGACATCTGCTCGTTTAAATGCTTGTGGTTAAAATTGGTCCTGCTGAGCTTTCAGCCTGCGTTGGTTATGGAGTTATGTACCGTAGATGATGACTGTTATTAATACTGTGTAGTATTAGCTAGAGCCCCATTGTCCCATTGAGAGGTGGCTGTTGCCATGGGAACATGTTGTTGTTGAAGAAGGGAGTTGCGTCCTGGCCATGACTCCATGACACCTCCTTCCTGGAAGTTCATGACCACATCACACCGAGCATTGCTGACTCTTTCTGTCGTCTTCTCTTTGAAGCAGTCTTCACTCCTGCTGGCATCGAATGCAATAACTCTGATAAGTGATGACACCAAACTTGCATGACCCTGAATTCAATTTAACAAAGTACATTGTGGCTCTCTAATAAAGTAACATTTGGCTGCAGTTTAAGCAAAAAGCTACAGTATCATTTAGCAGATTTTTCTGTCGTTTGAAGACTTTTACAGTTTGTTGTTAGCAGTGTTAATTGTGTTGACTAAAAATGTTCGTCCTTGTTATCGTCGACAAACTATTTTCCCTTGACCAAAATAGGCCGATATCTAATCAACAAAGGCATGTTGACTAATACAATGATGCAAATAATTGATAATTCAATAAATACATTTTGTGATAATCAAAAATATTGATTTAATCATTGTAGGATCGATTAGATACGGCTCTTGTACTTGGTATCATTAGAGTCGATGTTTGTATAGATCCACCCATTTGTTTACATTCAGGAGCGCTAGCTTGCTGTTAGCGGTTAGCTATTGTATCCTCCTGCGCATGTTTAGCTATTCCTCGTCCTGCAGATTAATAATAATAATAATAATAATAGATTTTATTTGTAAAAAGCACTTTACATTGAGTTAACAACCTCAAAGTGCTACAGTGTATTAAAAAAAATAAAACAAATTAAATAAAATAAAAAATAAAAAGATAATAAATAAAAATAAAAACTAGAACAGCCAAATAGCTAAAACTGGTATGCATATATCTTTAAAAAAAAAGGCTTTTTTAAAAAGAAGGGTTTTTAAGCCTTTTTTAAAAGCATCCACAGTCTGTGGTGCCCTCAGGTGGTCAGGGAGAGCGTTCCACAGACTGGGAGCGGCGGAGCAGAAAGCCCGGTCTCCCATTGTTCGTAGCTTTGTCCTCGTAGGTAGCGGGTGGCAGGTAAGTGCCGATATTAAAAAGTGGCTGATCGCAAGATCAGAAAAGTAAAAAGTTAGTGCTGTTTGAATGAATATAGAACCTTTATTTAACCAGGTAAGAAACCCATTGAGATCAAGATCTCTTTCGAGACTTTATGAAAAAGTAGCGCAGAAAAAACTATAAATCGCGAGTCACATAGTTTATTTGTTTCCATGGAGGCGAAGATTAGTGATTTAGAAGTCGCTATAACACTACAGAGAGACATTAGCTGTTAGCTCGCTATGTTTTGAAGCACTGTTTGCAGAGCAGCGCTTCAGTTTTTATAGCTTCATCTTTATTGTATAGAGATGAGGGTCTTTAATTTGACCTGCTGCTATACTCTGTCTCAAAGTGTTAACATGTGCTCAATGTTTCCTTACCATTATTGCTATGTTGTCTATTACCATTATTGCTATGTTGCCTATTACCATTGTTGGTATGTTCATTATTCCTACATTGTTGATACAAATTATTGTTACAGTCAGTGTAATAATTATTGTAATTCCACTATGATACAACATCTGTATTATAATCCTTGAACAAAGTAAGAGTGAAACTCATGTGAATAATCACTGAATGGAAAACTGAGGGTGGGATTAAATAAATGATCTTCTTCCCACTCCCTTTCTGGCAATACTGGACAATCATGCATTACATACTATACATTACCTTTTGCACTATATTAATTTATATTATTATGTGTTGTCAACTTTGTACTTTTTTATGTCATTGCCTGAAATAAATAAATAAATGAATAAAATAAAATAAAAATTGTTAGTTTTGAAGCCAAAATATGTCCATTCTCCCTTTTCTGTCTTTACACTGTTTCTGCTTGTAAGTGCTCCGTGTGTGTGTGTTGACTCACATGCGCCTCATCCTCATACCCTATGCGAAGACGCTCACTCCTGCTGGCATCTAATGCAATAACTCCGATAAGTGATGACACCAAACTTGCATGACCTTGGATTCAATTTAACAAAGTAAATTGTGGCTCTGCAATAAAGTAACATTTGGCTGCAGCTAAAGCAAAAAGCTACAGTCTCATTTAGCAGATTTTTTTGTAGTATGAAGACTTCTACAGTTTGTCCTCAGCAGTGTTAATTTTGTTGACTAAAAATGTTCTTCAACAAACTATTTTCCCGTGACTAAAATAAGCAGATAACTAATCAAAACAAAAGCATGTTGACGAATACAATGATGCAAATAATTGATAATTCAGTCAACGAATAAAAACGAGACAAACATTTTGACAGAGACTAAATCCAATCATGCGGGTCAGATCACATTCACATTAGAAATCACATATTGTGAACGGCCCCTAAAAAGATCGGATTTGACAAATGAATCCGAATCGGACATCAGACCCTGCAGAGTGAACTTTCTGTCAAAATGGACCCCGGTCCTCAGACACCTCATGACGACACGTGCTGCGTTTGTAGTGGCTGCAGCCTCATGCATCCATCGCAGTAATGTCATTTAACGCAAAGCAGCAAGCTCCTTCTTCTTTGGAGACTTTTTCCTCATTCCAGAAATATGTTTAGTCCCACAGAGGACAACAGTACAGTGCAGCTTTGTAAAGAAGAAAAGGTGTGGTCTTCACTGACTTAATAACAAATAGGGGGTGTCTCATTTCAGACACTGCCGTCACTTTCGGCAGAGTCCTGACACACACACACGCACACACACACACACACACAAACACACAACGTGAAGGTGTCATGTGACCTCTCTAGCAAGTGTTTTCCCCCAAACTTTTCCATTAGCGATATCACAGTTGTGTGTCTCAGACAACAATAAAGACTGGACAAAGACTACAACCTTCTGCTTGAACCAGTCGACTTTGTTACTCAAACTTTCAGTGACAACTTATAGATGCTCACACACTCACACAAACATACATACACGCACACAAAATGCCTACTTCTTTAGGACCACCCTTTCTAAATATATAAAGATTTGTATTTACATTAAAAACATAAACATACTATGCCAATATAAAAAAGGTAAGCTTTTAGTGATTTTTTTGTTTGTTTGTTTGTAATTGGTTTTTAATATTCATTATTTACTTCAAGGTATTACAGTATGTCTCTATATACATATTTATTAAATTTTTGTAGTTATTTTTTGCCAAAGGGGGCACATTTGAATTTCTTACACACACTTGTTATTATATATGTTGGCCAGAGGGGGAGCACTTAAAATGTTTTCACACACTTGTTATTTCATATGTTGACCAGAGGGGGAGCACTTTTAAAACCGACACACAGTCAATTTGAAAAATCCCTCCTTTTTGGGACCACCCTCTTTTTGACAGATTTCACCACCAGGGGTGCAAATGAGACATTCTCCATTACAAACCCCGTTTCCATGAGTTGGGAAATTGTGTTAGATGTAAATATAAACGGAATACAATGATTTGCAAATCATTTTCAACCCATATTCAGTTGAATATGCTACAAAGACAACATATTTGATGTTCAAACTGATAAACTTTTTTTTTTTTGCAAATAATCATTAACTTTAGAATTTGATGCCAGCAACACGTGACAAAGAAGTTGGGAAAGGTGGCAATAAATACTGATAAAGTTGAGGAATGCTCATCAAACACTTATTTGGAACATCCCACAGGTGAACAGACAAATTGGGAACAGGTGGGTGCCATGATTGGGTATAAAAGTAGATTCCATGAAATGCTCAGTCATTCACAAACAAGGATG